>NC_084799.1:21107500-21407500 GCF_963169125.1 Humulus lupulus | reverse complement strand
ACTACCACTACCACTACCACTACCACTACCACTACCACTACCACTACTACCACTACCACCACCACCACTACCACTACCACTACCACTACCACTACCACTACCACTACCACTACCACTACTACCACTACTACCACTACCACTACTACCACTACTACTACTACTACTACTTAGGTTATAATAATTATTATATTAATAACAAGCAATATTAATCAAACCTTATGTTATAATTAATATTCTTAAACTATAGGTTAAACTTATAAAATCCATTACTATTGCTAGGGGTTTCCAACTAAGTCCCGGTTTGAACCAAAATCCACGAAATCTAACATACTACATACTACTACTACCACCACCACTACTACTACTACTACTACTACTACTACTACTACTACTACTACTTCTACTACTACTACTACTACTACTACTACAACAGCTTATCAGGCGATAATAGCAATATTTCACATCAACCCATGGTTCAAAACCAACCGAATAAGCATCCACTTGCATTGTCAATGCTAATAAGCATCCCAAAAATTCACACATAACAATCATGCTAATAAGCAGAGGAATTCAGAATATTACTTGAACAGGGTGCTAATAAGCACATTCTTGGCATGCATACACATAACATAATGTTATTAAACATTTTTCCAATGATCAAGAGCAAACAGAATGCTAATAAGCATTTTCCAGCATGCATAACCATTTAACAATGCTAATAAGCATTTTTCCTTTAACATGTAACGATGCTAATAAGCATCTCTATCCAATGCATACATACAGCAGTCAAGGGCTAGGCCCTATCAGAATAACTCATGCTTCTTATTTAAACTAGCAGGTAAAGCATATATAATCCATTTAAGAAAATATACACATAACTATATCAATAGTTACCCAACCATGAGTCGAGCTTGTCTTTAGCAGTGAATGTACATGCCCAGTCCAATATCAGGAACCCTTAAACCTTGGCAACTCCGATACCAAGTTGTAACGCCCAACTAATTAGGGGATGTTACCAGGTGTGTTTAAAACTAGTGCTTGACTTGCTAAACAAGTCATTTGGACTAAACAGGTGATTAAGCTACAAAAGGTTTAGGTATTTAAAATTTTGGTCAAGTCATAACATTTCATTAAACCCAAAAACATGTTCTTTACATGGGATCCCAAAAACATTAGTTTAAAAATTGGTTACAACATCCAAGTTACACAACAAGCTGACCTAGGCGGCAAAAGGTATAACCCTAGCTTCCTTACGAATTTCGGCAGTGGTGGTCGAGCGGACTGCATATGTACATGTCTCTGCTATCGCCCTCCAACTCATGGCTGGTTGAGCTTCTCTTTACCCTTACCTGCACCACAAAGCACCCGTGAGCCAAAAGACTAAGCAAGAAAACATATTAAACAATTCACAAAGTAATATATCTGCCAAACAGTAATAACTGAATCTGGTGTATTCATTATACAAATCAGCAACCATAGAGTTGCACAAGTGCGTGTCACACTTCCTTTCAATTTGTTGGCACCCGAGCCTGTCAAGTGCGGAATGCACTCCCAGGGTGGCCCAGCCATGGTGGCCTGCACTCCACGTGCATAATGCCAATCTCAACTTATAAGCTGAGTCCTACTGATGCTCGACTCATAAGTTGAGCCTCACAAGCCCCTGACTAATAAGTCCAAGGTTTAAGACCCTCGACTTATAAGACGAGTCTCTCATAATTCAATGAACCTTTGACTAATAAGTATATCTCCAACTAACATCCTAATAATCCCATGGTTTATAAACCGAGCTTTCTAGTCACAACAGAACATCACATATTTCATTTAACATACATACCTACAGATACAATGCATTATAATACACTCAAACAACAATCATAGGCATAATCATAATCGTGCACATTCCAGTGTACTTAACCAGATATTCACAAACATAATTATAATCATGCTCATTAACAGGGCCAAAGCCTTAATCATGCCTATATTTAACCATTAGGCTAAGCCATAATCACACATTCACATACTGGGTACAGTTTTCTTACCTTCAGTCTAAATGCAAGTTACTAGCGACGCCCCTTGAGTACGATCCCTGATCCGAGCCCTTAGCGTTGACCTAGTCATAACCATAATAAGGAATTCCATCAACAACGAGTGAATAAAAGCTTTTAGGCCGAGTCCTAGCCTCCGGGACGTTGAATTTGATCCCGAGCCCAAAAGGTTAGGTTCCCGAACTCAAAACCTTCTCAGGGCCAAAAATCCCCTTAAGGACCATGGCCCCATGCTCCCATGCCGCGGCTCGCCTCTAATCAAAGGCTCAGCCTCCCCAGCCATCTGACACGCGCTGCGGCCCAGTCATTGTGGTGTCGCGGCCCGCCCTTGCCATAGAGCCCTACCTGGCTCCTTTTTTCCCTAGAAGGCCGCGACACACCAAGACCAGAGCCGCGACCCAGCCCTTCGAACCCAGAATTTCTGGGTTTTTCCTTAGCCGAACCCAACTAGAAACAATCCAATTATACCTCAATCTTTCAATTAAATCCCCAAAATCACTATAACTTCTTTCCAACACCAAAACCTAGTTAATTACTAGATTAAAACTCATCGACAAATCTCAAAACTCATCCTCCCAACTACCAAGCATGTATGTACTTAAGCTTTAAACAGAACCACAAAATTAACATGAACATGTTTTGAATTCAAGCCCTTACTTTTGATATGATGATTCCCTTGAGCTAATCCCTTAGTTCCCCAAGCTCAATACCTCAATTCCTAGGCTTTGTTCTTTAGTTTCCCCAAAATTCCTCCCAAGCTTCAAGAGATAGAGAGAAAACGAGGGAGAGAGAATGTGCAGCTGAGAGTCTTCTTTCCTTTAGTTTCCTAAGTCATCTGAGAGGTTCCCAACCAACCAAGTCCTAAACTTGGACAAAAATGACCAAATTGTCCCTTTGCCTTTAGCCTACTCATCACATGCTCCCAAGGGCAATTTTGTCTTTTGTCTCATACCCTGCTGCTCATAATTTACGCCCTATAATTCATGTTACTTCCAATATCCTCACACGATTACTAAATAATTTCCCATTATCTGCTAAATCTCGGTAATGTACTAAACTACTAAAATACCCCTAAGTTCACCTCGAGACGGGTATTAAACCCCGTTATGACTTTTCCGCTAACTTGCTCATCAGGATCGCCTCACGTCGAGTAACCCAAAAATATCCACATAATAATGTGGTCTCAATCACACAGACTCAAATTTACAATTATACCCTCATCGGGTCAAATTACTAAAATACCCTTCTTATAAGAAACATGCCCACATATACCTATTTAACATTTCTACATGCAAGCATAATTATATTATAATATAATTCACATAATAACATGATCATACCATATAAACACATAATTAACACACTTATTGCCTCCTGGCCCCCTAATCTAAGCACTAAGCCATATTAGGGAATTTAGGATGTTACAGGTATATTGTGATACGTTGAAGCAGGGACTAGGGTGCGTATTGATGCAAGCGGAGAAGGTGATAGCATATGCATCTAGGAAATTGAAAGAATATGAACAACGCTACCCGACACACGACTTGGAACTGGTAGTAGTAGTTGTTGGGAATAATGCCCTGAAAGCATATGTAGTAGACATTGTTTTAAGAAATAAATAAATAAATTGAATTTATTATGCATATATTTTATGGACTATATTATTCTGTGATAATATTAAGTAAATATCAGAAAAATTCCTAAGTTCGTATATGTGATCTCAACCACGTATTGGTACGGGATGATTGTGTTTGAGATAAATGAACTTGAATAGTTCGCAGTAAAATAAAGTTATGGAATCTTTAGATTAATTACTACAAGTACAGTCCACTAGTATTATGAATACATGTGATCTAGATCTGGATTACTAGTGTAGTAGGACACTTTAGCAGAGGTACTTTATATATTAGAGAATATATAGAACTGGACCAGATATGTTTATTAATACTTAGTTAAATACTATTTCAAAGTATGAATTAAATATATCAACTGATGATCATATACAAATAGATCTTAATCCTGAAGTTACTATGAACTCCTATTTATGTTATAAGAGTTCTTTGATTCACTCGTTAGGGTTTGTCAGAATGATCAGGCTAGAAAATTTTGTTTTGGGAACTCGTTAATGTAAATGGTTGGGGACATAGCATACAGATATGGATTTTATTCCTTCTCGTAAGATATTGAATAATGGTTCTCTTAAGGGTTGACTTTTGGGACTGAAAGGTTATTGAGCTCAAATTCATAATTTAGTTATGAATTAACCTTCACTAGTAAAGTCAATGGTACTTAAGGAAACAAGATATAATTAAAAGGGTAAAACGGTAATTTTATTCCCAGTTAATTATGAACCATTATTAGAGGGTTAATTTGTATGTAATGATTATATCAATGGACACTTTATTGTTATAACGCACTCAGTAAATGAAATGTCTATAATTACAAGAGTGCAATCTCATATTTATAGTGGAGTAATCATGAGATTAATAAACTAAGATTATTTAATTAAAGAGTTTAATTAATAATCACAAATTTATTGGAGCTTGGAATTATAGGTCCCCACAGCGGCTCTATCAATACTATTCAAGGAAAGAGTTGATATAAATGGTAAAATGGTAAAAAGATATATTTAAGAAGAAATTTGTTCTTCAGGCCAAATATGCAATTATGTGATAATAGTGATTAATTAATTAATTACAAATTAGTTGTAATTACCAAAATTAATTATTATATAATTTTTGAAATTATATAAATAATTAATTTATTATAATTTTTGAAATTATAATAAAATAAATATTTAATTTTTGAAATTAGTATTTAATTAAATTTGGTTTTAATTAATTAGTAGAATTAATTAAATATCTTAATTTGAGTGGGAGATAATAATTTGATAAGTTCAAATTGGATTTGAATTTAAAATATTAATATTTATTCAAATAATTAATTGTATGCGATAATTAGTTAAAAAGATAATATATTCAAATTTGAATTAATTATCATGTTGTTGGATTTTATCTGATAAGTTAGTTTGAATAAATAATTAAATAATTGTGGAAAAATCAAATATCCCTAATTTATAGGGTGCTGCACGACACACACAGTCCCTGGACTGTGTGTGGCATGCAGCTATATAAAAATCAGGGATATATTTTTCATTTTTATTTAATTAATTAATTAATGGAAAATTCAAAAGTTAGTTTTTGATATTTTCATTAATAAGATAATTAATTAATTAAAAGATAAATTGTAAATTGGTTACATATTTATTTTTTAAATTTAAATATTTTCCATATAAGTTAGACTTATCATAAAATAAATAAAAAAGACTGAATTTATTTGCTCTAAGAAAAAGAACGATATTTTTCTATCTCTCCCTAAAAAAGATACAGAACCAATTTCAGGCCTATTCTCTTGATTTCATGTGTTGAGTACATCAAGTTGAATCATAAATATACCACCATTTATTCTCTAAGTGCCCACACACTTCTTGAGGTGTAGAGAACGTTGTGGAAGAACTTGGTGTGAGTACCTGGGAGCAGCTTGGATATGAAGATCGTTCATTTTATGAAAAGATAACAAGGAAACTTGATAGGCATCAAGATGTATATTCTTTATTCTTTTCTTTTTTATGATTAATGTATGTATATTAGTGGATCCGCATATTTAAAAGTAGTTTAAATATGTTACAATTTTTTTGTTGTACACTGGGCCACCCATTACTATTCCGCTGTGTATTAGGAAATTTGTTCCTAACAGTAGTGTTCACACTGAAGATATGGCAGCATTATCTTTATGGGGAGAAATGTGAAATTTATACAGATCATAAAAGCCTGAAATACTTATTTACTCAAAAGGAGTTAAACATGAGGCAACGACAATGGTTAGAATTAGTCAAGGACTATGACTGCGAAATATTGTATCATTCGAGGAAGGCAAATATGGTAGCCGACGTCCTAAGTCACAGAAGCCAAGGGCAAGTGTGGCTATAAGAAATATACCTGCCAAGTTGATGGAGGAAGTAGAACGAGCAGGTATAGAGTTTATTGTAGGGGGTTTAGCAAATTTGACTCTGGATTCAACTTTGCTAGACAGAATTACGGAAGGGCATGATAAAGATCTATAAATACAAACGTATAAACAAGCAATCTAAGATGGGAGTAACAAAGATTTTACTCTCAGTAATTGTGGAATAGTGAGATATAAGGAACAAATATGTGTGCCAGATGATCAAGAAGTTAAGAAGGAGATTCTTGATGAGGTGCACACTACTCCATATTCCTTACACCCAAGGACTACGAAGATGTATCAAGACTTGAAAATATTATATTGGTGGCCTGGGATGAAGAAGGAGATAGCTGAATATGTCACAAGGTGCCTCACATGCCAGCAAGTTAAAGCAGAGCACCAAAGACCGCCTGGTTTGTTACAACCGTTAAACATTCCATAATGGAAGTGGGAAGAAATTGCTATGGACTTTGTGGTAGGGTTACCTAAAACCACAAAGAAACATGATTCAGTTTGAGTAATCGTTGATAGGTTCACGTAATTGGCACACTTTGTACTTGTCAGAGCAGTATTTACAGTAGAACAATTTGCAAAGCAATATGTGCAAGAGATTGTGAGACTTCATGGTGTACCAAAGTCAATCGTTTCGGACAGAGATCCAAAATTCAGGTGTAAGTTCTGGGAAGGATTACAGAAAGAGATGGGTACTAAATTAAAATTCAGTACACATTCCACCCCCAGACAGATGGGCAGACAGAAAGGACAATACATATTCTAGAAGACATGCTTAGGGCATGCGTGTTAGATTTTGGTGGATCATGGAGCAAGTACCTTCCACTAATAGAGTTCTCGTATAATAATAGTTATCAAGCGACTATAGGAGTGGCTACGAGATGCTCTACGGAAGAAAATGTAGGTCACCAATTCATTGGGACGAGATGGGCGAAAGTAAGTATTTAGGCCCGGAGACAGTACGAGAAACAGATGAAGTTATTGGCAAAATAAGAGCGTGCATGATCGCCTCACAGGATCGACAAAAGAGTTATGCTAATCCTAAGCGTAAGCACTTTGAGTTCTAAGTAGGAAATCATGTATTTCTACGTGTTTCTCCTATGAAAGGAGTTAAGAGATTTGGCAAGAAAGGAAAGTTAAGTCCTCGATTTGTTGGACCATTCGAGATTTTAGAGAGAATTAGGGAAGTGGCCTATAGGTTAACCATGCCTCCAGCTTTGTCAGGAGTGCACAACATTTTTCATGTATCTATGTTACGCAAGTATGTTTCAGGTCCGTCTCACATTATTAGTTACGAGGCGTTGGATATGCAACCAGACCTGTCATATGAAGAAACTCCAGTAAAGATTCTTGATAAGTAGGAAAAAGGAATAAGACGATTGGGTTAGTCAAAGTCCTTTGGAAAAACGGTTCTACTGAAGACGCAATGTGGGAGTTGGAAACCGATATGGGGGAGCAGTACCCAGATCTGTTCAAGTAAATTTCGAGGACGAAATTTCTTTAATATCTGCTTTGACTAGTAAGGGTATTATGGTAAATTGTATGACATTATGTGATTAATTATATGAATTATTATATGTGTAAATTATGATGTATGTTTATTTATGTATTCTGTCAGCAATCAACACACATTAGTTTCTTCAAGTGTTAGGGGTTTAGTGTAATAGAAATGGTGAACTGGGGGTCAAGGTAGAATTTTGGATTTTATTGTAGAAAGTGTAATTATTAAAAGTTGAAGCTATTAGTTTTGGAGGGAAATTACAATAAGGGTTTTAAGTGATAATTAAGGATTAACTTGAGGATGAGGGCAGAAATGTCATTTAGTTTTACATGAATTAAGTCAAATTAAATAAATCATATAATTAGTGAAATATGTTTCGAAATCGTATTTTGTTAGACTCTGGTTTTGGACGATAGACTGAAAAGGATACAGACCAAGAATAATCTCACGCTCTTGATCTGAGGTTTGTGAAGGCTTAAGGTTGAAGGAGATCAACAGTCTGTGCTATTGAAGGGGCTAGGAAGTTCATAGGCGGCATAGATCGGAGTCTTGTGGCTGGATTTTATCTGTAAGTATTCAAACCTATACTATTTAAAGTTTTGTAAAAACTAATTTTTGGAAGATCTAGGACTGCTATTATTGTTTTTGGGTTGATGAATGTTTTATATAGGTTTAGGGATGTTGATATCTGGATTCATGGGGGTTAGAAACATGTTAGGATAACTGTTTTGGAGGTTTGGGTTTGAGATTTTACGATTAGGTTCGATTTTCAGGTTTAGAAATCACAATGCGATCTTTGAAAGTAGAGGTCTAGTGCGACCGCGCTACACAACTGGTTTGGCTTGGCTCTCTGTGAGCGTGATCGCACCCAGGCACTAGCGCGATCGCGCCAGTTGCCCAGAAACATGATTTTTTGAGGACTTTTTATGTACTTTTGGATATAAGTTGGTAATTGTTGGGACTATATGCAGAGGGGTTTTAAAGGCTTTCTTAAGTAATATGGTGATGAATTAGTTTTAAAAATAATTTTAGTGGGTATAATTATGGTTTTTATATGGTTGAGGGTTTTAAAGACTTAATGTTATATGTTATATTAGGCTCACCAATGATACTTGAAGAGACGCGTTAGGGTGTGTGTGGATTGCTGGTGCTTTTGAGGTAAGAAGAGTGGATACCTGCACACAGGATGTACACTTGGCATACTCCATGGTATAAATTATTTACGTGATATGCTTATGTGATTCATGATATTGTTAGTGAATGTTATGATTTATGAACTTATGTGAATTATGGTTATGTTTTGGTGTATGTGTATGTGATGACTATTTGGCATGCTTTCGTTTAAAATGCATGTCTACGTTATGAAAATGCATGCTTATGATATGTTAAAAATGAATGCTTACGTTACTTGTCCAACTCCACTTGGAATATGTTTTCTTTTCATGAGTTATGATTTATGTTACATTATTGTTATTGTTATTGTTATCGATTTTAGTTCCCGGTTAATGTTATAGGGTTATGGCCTACACAATTTTTCTTGTTGGGCTTTGGCTCATGGGCACTCTGTGCTGCAGGTAAAGGCAAAGAGGTGGTTACAACACAATAAGTTGGAAGCTTTGGCAGAGGGCGTACATGTTAAGGATTCGGTGATCATAGAGGATCAGGCCTACTTTGGAAACTTATTAAGTATTTATTTTAGAATGATATTTTTAGTTTAATGGATTGGATTTTAAGTTGTTTATTTTTACTTTATTTATGAAAACTACGAAACTCCGGAGTTTCATTCTTTTGACGTTTAAGTGGTGTCTATGAATGATTTTATAAATAAAAGAGTATTTTTATTTTAAACTTTAATTATGTTAATAGTCAAGTTAACGCTTCAAGAAGTTGGGGTGTTACAGACATAATTGATTCATGCTTTGCCTTATATAAGAAGGATGACTATCAATTTTTTTTTTACCATAAGATGCTTTATCATCCAAAGTACTAAATGATTTCCTAGTTCGATTTTGATACTTGCATCAAGTGGATTTTTTCCTTTTAGCCCCTGCATCCTATCCTATACTTGACAAGCTAGTTTAAGTTGTTGGAATTTCTTTCCTTCTCCTGGCAAGTAAAGAGATAGAGGATTAGGTCAGGCACAAAAGAGTTTGTTTCAATCCAGCGGATACAGTACTTATGAAGCATGAAAATAGAAAGGAATGCTCTTTGGGCATTGCTTGTGTCGACCAGCCAAGTAGATGAGATTCTATCTCTTCCTTTACTATTATCACTGAGATTAAGGTTGGCTATCTCCTTGCTCGTTTCACTCCTTTCCGTGAAGAGCATAGTCGGCACCAAGTCGCAGTGACAACCCCTTCCTGAATTGGTCTTCCGGTAATCAAGCAAGAACAAATAATCATTCATTGGAGGGAGCTTAGATTTCCAGTTAGGCAGATTGGTGCTCCTTTAAGACCATTGATTGTCACTCTTTGAACAGGCAGAGACAAACACACCATTCCAAAAATAGGAGGAGGAGGAGGAGGATAGACTTACGAACCCGACACATCCACTACACGATCATTTGAGCCATAGTTCCGGGGTTTGATTGCAAAGGGAGTGGGAATGCTTTGAAGCTCAACGAAGTCAAAGCCCATTTCCCGTTGACCATGGAGGGATCTATGGAGTTCTCTTTGTCCTCCTTTTGCTTGAACTATAATTTTCTGAAAAGGCGCTTTCTTAGGCAACCCCGCTTTCAAAGGAGACCAACTTATTAGATCCAGAACCCTCATTGGCAGTAAGAATCTTCAAAAATGGAGTCATTCCTTGTCCCTATTCCTAGTAGTGCCTCTGGACGCTAGCCTTCCTTCTAGTAGAAAGGAGTTTACTGTCCCTACTTTCAGATTCCCTGAATTCCACTCAAGGACCCCTGTAACAAACAACAATAGGGTAGGGGTTTAAACCAAAAAAGAATGGGATGACTAGTGCTGGTTCATTTTATTAACTAGTTATATACGCTTTTTTATGATCTAAAGCAGATAGATTGAATCGCACGAGGGGCTTTTAGCGAAAAGGTCTTGTACCATTGAAATAGGGTCCATGTTGTAGTCTTATGTGTTGCACCGGGTCTCCTTTTGTCTGATTGCGACGATGAAATGGTAAAGAGATGTCGAAATGGTGAGAAAGCCCATAATCCATAAGTTTTCCCGTTTGTAGATGTTGAACTATCGTTAGTACAATTGCGTAGACTTTCGTTGCTTTGTTTCTGCCTGGCTCACTAGTTAGACCCCCAAAGGGATATGTGCATCTTGTTCGGATGGGTAAGTTTGAACTTTTATGAATTGAGTCTTGGTCTTTGGGCTCCAAGTACTTTGTGCTATGGTATTTGCTAAACAATCTAGTTCTAGAACCTCCTTTCTACTCCCATTGGCGGCTTAACTTCGCTTTTGTCCAATGATTCCTTCTAACATAACACGACATTCGTGAACAAGAGAGATTCCCTCACAACGGATTCTGGGCATTCATCTGTAGCTGTTACTTTTACAATGATTATTTTATTCACTGGGTATTTACTAAAAGAAAGATATTTTTCTTGAACAAGATACACCCGGCTAACTATCCATTTTTCATATTAATAAGATAAGAGAAACGTTATCCTCACGTGGAAAATAGATCAAAGGAAGAGAGCGGGCATGAGTAGTAGTAGTAAATAACTAGAGATGGTACTACTGACTTTAGTGTTGATGACAAAAAAGAGGTTGTTTATGAAATGTGTCTGATTTGAATAAGTGTCTATGAAGGGAAATTTCCTTTTAAAAACCCTGATAAAATGCTCAAATGGCACATTTCGATGACTCATAGGAAAGGAAATCTGATCTATGCCAAACAAAATTAAAGGGAAAATGAAAGTGTCGATTTCACTTCCCTCGAATAACATGTAATAATAGCTTTTCATCACTTATCTTATTATAATAGTGGATGTCAGAGAAGAAGTTACTGGTTTGGTTGAATTCAATCAAAAGTACTACTTTCCATTGAATCAGGAATCTTTTTTTCTATCAATTTCTTAAGAAAAGATAGATAGGATTGCAAGCTAGATTCGAGGTATGCCCAAACAAAGGTATGCCAGTTGATTGATTTCACTCTATTTTCAAGATTGGATGGGTGTTCAGTGTACCCTACTGTATCGAAAAGCGCAATATCTATTGGTACTTAATTACAGAGAGCAGTTCAGACTTGATGCAATGGTGGCGGAGATCAAGATCACTAAGCCAGTTCTTTGCCTTGCTCTACGCAAAGCCCCACCCAATCAGGTTGCCATGTTGAATAAGC
Organism: Humulus lupulus; assembly: GCF_963169125.1. Taxonomy (NCBI): domain Eukaryota; kingdom Viridiplantae; phylum Streptophyta; class Magnoliopsida; order Rosales; family Cannabaceae; genus Humulus; species Humulus lupulus. The sequence goes on along the minus strand of NC_084799.1, from coordinate 21,395,626 downwards.
CTGGTATGAAGCTGACTCCAAGAAAATTTGGCAATCAACCACGTGACTTCACGTACGATGTCTAAAAGGCCAATGAGAAATGTGATTGCTTGGAAAATGTAGGGTCCCCAAAGCATCAAGTCCAATTAGACACACTAAAGGGACAAAACCTCGTATGCAAGTTTCATGCCAGTAATAGTCACGCCACAGCTAACTGTGTAGCCTTCTGCCACGCAATACAGGACAAGAGGAGGCTTGCTGAAGTTTCCCAAAAAAGGGAAAACAGATGTTGATTGACAAGCAAACATTTCCCAAGACCGCGCAAGTAGCGCCAGTGTATATTCATTACCACTACAATGCAAACCTCGAATCAGAAGGTGAACCTACGGCGTAACTGTAGACTTCTAAGTTTCCCAAGAAGTATTTGATCGCTTCAGGGAAATGGGTGTACTAAGACCAGTCACACAAGAACCATCTTTCGCAGTCATTGAAGAGATTGTCGATCACCAGACCGACTATTAAAATGTAAACATGGTTACGATTCTGCGAAGGCCGGACCAACCTCGACTAAAAATTGATCTACAAAGGGGGACTTCTAGGATCGATAATCCCTATCAGTAAGCGTGTCATTGTAATCGGCCAAGAGGCTACTCAAATACTTCGTTGATGCTATGTTACAAAGCTTCAAGCTATCAAGCCTAAGGTCGACCCACTTAACCTAATAGGCGGATGGAAGCAAGAAAAGGACTAGCTAGCTCATGCAATCAATATCTCTTCACCCCCATGCATATAATAGCTACGAGTTGTTGTAAGTGTTGTTGCACGATGTATGACAAGTACATTAACAAGAGAGGAACTACGAGTATAAATCAGTAGTCACTCTGCTACTTATACTTATAATTTTGTATAAATAAACGAGAGATAGTCAGTCACTTGACTCTTGAGCGGTCGAGAATGTTATGTCAAAAGGACCAACGACGATCTTATCCTAAAGGAGAAGGAGGAGTCAGCCAAAAAGAAAGACTGCCAAAAGTAACGACCACCAAGATACGCATAGTGATTCGATCTTTTGGTCACCCATTTTTTGAAAACCATTTTGGGGGGCTTTCGCCTTACACACGAAAGATTGGATTGCCTGAATCATGAGTCTTATATACTGTGTTACGATCACCTCATATTGATAAAAAGTCCAGTGAACAATTAGACGAGGTTAGCAAAATGGATTCTAAAGTTAAGGGCGAGTTTCACTATTTTTTAAACAAGAAGTTTCAGACCTGATGAAAGGACGGCTTCTATACGGAAACAAAGACTTTCGAGAACAAATATTGGACCATGAATAAAAAAAAAAAATTCTCTTCATGCTTTTTTTTTTTACTTGGCATTGGGAAAAAAAGAGAAAAATAAATTTGATCTCCTTTAAAATATGAAGAAAGAAATAAGGGTCGAAGTTTAGATCGCTCACAGTAGTTCTACCTATAGAAAAGATCATGAAATAGGCGATCATAATGGTACTCGAATCCATTTATGATCCCGAGTTTCCAAACACATCGCACTTCCGCTCGGGTCAAGGCCGCCACTCGATCCTAAGACAGATCAAAGAAGAGTGGGGAACCTCTCGCTGGTTTATGGAATTCGACATCAAGAAGTGTTTTCACACCATCGATCGACATCGACTCTGTAACGCCCTGGTTACCCCAGAACAATTACGGTGAACGGTGGACCGGAAATTTGACTCGCTACCCGAGTCCTTTGGTAAAAAACGTGCTCTACGTGTAATTAACAGGTTAAGGTATAAAACCAGTAAAAAGGAAATGGAGATTTTCATTACAAACTGCTCTGCAGAGCTAAATAAAACGTTTACAAGTTGTTCTCAGTACAAAATGGTCACTACTGTTTAAAATTTACAATTTCCGCCGACCTAAGCGGCAAAAATAGGGTAAACCCCCTAGTTCCTCTGAGAACTCCTTGGCCGTGGTGGTCAAGCGGCCGTATATGTACACATCACCACATCAGCTCTCCACTCAAGGCTAGGTGAGCTTTTCCTTTCCTTTACCTGCACCACATAGCACCCATGAGCCAAAGCCCAGCAAGAAAACATAACACTTTTTAATAACATTATCAAATGAGTATCATTATAATCACACTGAGCATAAAGCTTTCCAACAAGTGAGAACACAACTCATGAGGTCCTGATAAACCATACTGAGTGACTGACTAGCATGTCACTAATTCAAATGGAAGAGTGGCTGCTAGGTAAGCCACTTGCCTTCAACAGGTTCTAATAAACCATACTGAGTGACTGACAAGCAAGTCACCAATCTCAAGTGGGAGAGTGGCTGCTAGGTAAGCCACTAGCCTCCAAGCGCTTATTTCAATCATCGACCCTCGAGGTCGAACTGGCATTAATGCTCTTTGAGTCATTCAATGCTGATGGTCGATTAGATCCAATCTCTGTTGGCTTGCGTAATGAGTCAGCGCAATGTGACCAGTGCCCAATACCACTGCCGAACCTGACTAATAAGTCACAGCTTCACAGTTGATACTAGCACCTTTGCCAAAACTGACTAATGAGTCAGTACCATGCGTAAGTGAGCAACATATGCTAAACATTCTTTATTCAATCCAAGTCCATATTAACACAACCAACATGCCTCATGAATATCCATGCATGTCACACTTGGGGTGCATTTTTCTTACCTCTGGTTCGAGCGAGAATGAATTTGAAAAACAACCCTGAGAACGATCAACCCTTATATTCCTTAGCGGTTACCTAATCATAACCAATTATAATCCATTAATAAAATAAATTAATAAATAGTTTACAATCTAAAACCACACTCCCGGGATCAATCCCCCACTCTCGGGGTGCTTAAAAAACTCAAACGGGGCAAAGGAACCAAACCCCGAACCTTAAGGATCATTTCGAGCCCTAAAATGTGCTTGCTGAAAAATGGACTAGCGATGCAGCCCCATCAGATGGCGCTGCAGCCCTGTGAGTGGCGCTGCAGCCCTAATAAATGGCGCTGCAGCCCTATTTCCAAGTTAGAGAGCCCATCTCTGAGCCCTGAATAGCGCTGATGCGCCCTAAGTGGCGCTGCTGCGCCAATAACAGACCAGAAACTTTCTGGTTCATCTTCTTTGCGATTTTTCTTGAAACCAAACCCTCCAAACCAATCCAAAACCTTACCAAACACCCAATTCAACCCCTAAACCTCATCTACATCATACCCTCATCAAAACCCAATCAATCTTACACAAAAACTCCCATTGATTCCTACTATCCACACCAAAACTATAAGCTGAAAACTATAAAGTAAAACAGAGTATGGCTTGTTTTTCATGGATGAATTCTTACCTCAAATGGAATTAAAGTCCTTTTCAATGGATGAACCGAGTCTACAACTTCCAAACTTTGATTTCCTAGCTTGTATCTTCAAATTGGGACCAAAAACTTCAAAGGAAGAAAGAGAGAAATGGATGTACGGGAAGGGTAATTCTTGCTCTGTTTTTCTGTTCTGTTTCTACATCCATCCAAAGCCATATAAATCCAAATACAAATGACTAAAATACCCCTAGGTCTTTAAAAGTTTCTAAAGCCTTCCCAAGGGCAAAGTTGGTACTTTCGAACCTATACCGTTAATCATAATTAACGCTTCTCGATTCTCGCTACTCTCAAATTCCCAAACACCAATAATTCATGTCCCGTTACCCTTTTACTCCCGGCAACGTTCTAATCATTAAAACATCCCGAGACTCACCCCGAGCCTCGAACTTATTCCCGTTATGACTAAACCGCTACTTTAACACTTAGAGATCGTCTCATGCCAAATAGCTCGAACAAATCCACATTATAATGTGGTCTCAAATTATATCACCAACGTACGAACAAATAATCAATTTACCCTCAACGGGTCAAATTACCATCACACCCCTGTAATTAAAAACATGGACTCTCATGCATGCATTTCACATCATATCATAATATAATCAACATATACATGCATTTTATCAATTAATAACATAATTAAGAAAGTACGGCCCTCCCGGCCTACTGTTCACGCCGTTAAATACATCAGAGAATTTGGGGCATTATAGACTCATCCCAATCTTTAAGGAAGAGATCGACAATCACAAGTTCTTTTACTCCATTCAGAAAGTCTTTTCCGCTGGACGACTCGTAGGAGGTGAGAAAGGCCCTTACTACGTCCCACACAGTGTACTACTATCAACCCTACCAGGAAACATCTACCTACACAAGCTTGATTAGGAGATAGGGATTCGGCATGAGATGACTTTGAATGCAAGTTTTCGACCTGGTCATAATAGGGTTAATTTCAGGGCTCAGGGTGAGTCTCGGGGTGATTTGGGATTAGAACATTGCCGAAAATTAAAGAGTAATGGGATATGATTTATTGGCATTTGAGAATATCGAGAATAGTGGGAATTGGAGGGTGTTAATTATGATTAACGAGATAGGCGGGAAATGACGATTTTGCCCTTGGTGGCTGTTAAGGCTTTTATTTAGGCATGAGGACATTTAGGTCTTTTCACCCTAAGCTTATAATTAGCCATTAGAAGGCTGTGGAAGTGAACCAAAATAGAGCACCTCCTCTTCCTTCTCCCGTACATCATAGCTCTCCCATTTCTCTTTGGATTTTGAAGCTTCTTTTGGGGAGCCAAGCTAGGAAACTAAGCCTTGAAGGTTTTGGGTTATGCTCTACCATTGAAGAGGGTCCTAAGCTGAGATTGAGGTGAGTTTTTAACCATGGAATCTCTTGTTCTTGCTCTATTTTCAGTTGGTTTTCAGTTTGGTTTTTGAGTTGGAAAGTTGAGAATTTGATGGAAGTTTTGGCTAAGGTTACTTGGGTTGTGATGCCTAAGACATATGTAGAGGGTTTTTGGGTTCATTTAGGACTTAAAATGGAGTTTGGAAGCTTGAATTTCAGATTGGAAATGGTGGAGTTGAAGGGAAAAAGAACCAGGGCATTTCTACCTAGTTGTAGCGCTACAGCGCTAGCTGATGGGCTTCAGGTTTGCCTAGAGCATTGGGCGCTAGGGGGGTAGCGCTACAATGCTACCATGCCTCTTCAGATTCCTGTTTTTAGTGTTTTTAAGGGTTTTTGGCTTGGGGTTTCAATTCCTAAGGCTCGGGATCGAATCTACTCACAGTTTGGGTACAATTCGGGGTCTCGGGACTTAGGTTTAGGTCAAGACCCTTTTATTGTTGATTTTCATTAATGGAGATTGTATTTGGTTATGACTAGATGACCGCTAAGGGATTAAAGGATCGATCGTTCTCAAGGGTCGTTCATTTGTTATTCTTGCTCGAACTAGAGGTAAGAAAACTGCACCCCATATGTGACATGCATGGTTACCATTAAGGCATGTTGAGTGTTTAAATGTGGACATGGATTGCATGTCAAATTCATAGAAAATCTTGCTTACTTGTGAATGGCACTGACTTACTAGTCAGAATCGGCAATGGTGTCAGAACTAGCTGTGAAGCTGTGACTTACTAGTCAAGTTCGATAGTAGTTTTGAGCATTGGTCGTATGTTACTGACCTAAGAGTCAGGAGTGGCGTAAGCGTCATGAACGTAGAGCCGATAAAAGATTAGATCTAATCGATATCCGCATTGAATGACTCATCATGAGCATTAATTCCGGACCGACCCCAAGTTCGATGAAAAACTAAAAGCGCTTGTCTAGTCTATGACTAGTTACTTAGAGCCAGAGCTAGAAGGTCCAGGTGACTGTTAGGAAAAATAATATTGTCTCAATGGAAATGGTAAGATAATGTTACAACTCTATGCAAAATATTACAATGGACAAGATTGATTAAATAAAGTGTTACAACTCTATAACTGAAAATACAAATAAAACAAAGGAAATGAAGAAGATGATGAAGAAGAAGAGAATAGTAAAATACAACTCAAAACAAAAGTTACAAATAAAATAAAGTGTTTGGACCAAATGAAGAGATTACAACTCTTAAACAAAATATACAAGTAAATAAAACAAGAGAATAAGAAGAAGAACAATAGAATAAAAGGAAGAACATAAACCACAAACAAACTCTCACTTACACAACCTAAGTGAAGAGGATTGGGGATCACCAACTTGAACAAGGTTTGAAACCTTTGTCCAAAAGCTTATTTCCCCCTAACTCAAGCACTAAGGGATCTCTCTCAGATTTTGGAAATGCTTTCTGGAATAATCAAGCCTCAAGGTGTTTCTAGCCAAGTGCTCTAGTGGATAGAAAAATGGTGTGTCTTACAAGTGAGCATTAGGCTCCTATTTATAGAGTTTAGAGACACCCTTTGAATTTCAAATTCCACCAACCCCATGGCTGTTACCAATGATTAATTGGGTGTTTTATAGAATTAAAATAGAGACTTGGGAGTTACTTGGCTGTTGGAATCGTTCAAAATTGGATAAAAACCGAAATTATATGAAGCTGTCAACCATTAGGGTCACGGCGCGTGTTCCAGGCGCCGCGGCCCTCAGTCAATTTCAGCAACACATTTTCAGTTTTTTCCAAAACGTTCCAATTTATTCTCACTTGATTTTGTAACTTCCATACACAATATGAGAGTTAAAATCAAATCTCTATCAGCCATTTCTCATATGGCTTTAAGAAATTCATCTCAATATTGTGTAACAACAAATCTACACAATAATGGGTGACATTTAGGAGTTACAAATTTGTGATGAATTTGTAACACCAAATATGTTACATGTTTGGATATTTCACATATATCCAAATAATGTAACTCTCTATTATATGTTACAATATGTGACACTCTATGTCACATTTATTTAATCTAAAACATTATATTATAAAATAATATAGCAGTGACCGTATCGTCACATGGCTAAGGGTACGGAACCCACACTAGTGACTCCCTGGTCACTCATTTGGTTTATGTTAGTGACTTGCTCATTAGTCACTCATCTGGTTTATATTAGTGACTTGCTCATTAGTCATTCATCTGGTTTATGTTAGTGACTTGCTCATTAGTCACTCATCTGGTTTAAGTTAGTGACTTGCTCATCAGTCACTCATCTGAGGGTGTGGAACCCATGTTAGTTACTTTCTCCTCTGTCACTCATTTGATTAGGGCCACAAGCCCCATCATGGTTAATAGGAACCTCCAGTGTTAATCACTGATCTGTTTAGGATTGACTTGATAGTCATCCATAAAGAAGGGCATGGCCCACAACCATTATTACTTGGATTTATTTGCATGTGTGAATAGGGATACTATTGTTAGGCATACACATTATGATTTAGTAACATTTTATTACTGTTCGTGAGCATATTGAGTTTTCTTGCTGGGCTTCGGCTCACGGGTGCTATGTGGTGCAGGTAAAGGCAAAAGAAAGCTAGACCATACTTGAGTTGGAGAGCTTAGGTGACGATGTGTACATATGCGGCTGCTCGACCGCCACAGCTGAGGGTTGAAAGAGGTACTAGGGTTAAACCCTGTTTTTTTGCTTAGATCGACTGGTTGTAAATATTTTCTTGTTATTAAACTTTAAATTATATTTTTGGGATCCCAATGAATACAGTAAACGTTCTAGTGAAACGTTGTATCTTAACCAAAAATTTTAACCCTAAATCGCTAATCATACTTAGTTACACAATTATGGCCAAATGACTCGATTAGCAAGTTTAGCACTATTTAAAATGCTCACCGTAACAGTCCCTGGAGTTTAGGGTGTTACAAAATGGGTCATGCAGTTAGGGGAATTCGACATCGCCTTCGAGCCAAGAACTGCTAGGAAAGGACAGGGAGTAGCAGATTTTCTCACTCAGTTGATGACCTAACATGGGATGTCACGCCAGATGAGAAAGATACCCTCCCATGTGATGGTGATCCCAACCCATGGAGTCCCGATTCAGGCTAGAGACTCTTCGTTGATGGGTTGGCGAACGTAAATTGATCCGGAGTAGGAGTCCTATTGGTGACTCCGACAAATGATCGATTGGAGAAGGCAGTGACTTGATTGGTTCAAGCAGAGCGTGCTGCTTTATTTTGTTAGGAGTAGGTGCTTGCTGCTCGTCAAAGTCGTAGCTTTCTGGTGCGAAAGCTATCGCAACTAAAGAAAGAAAAAAAAACAACTACTAGACTAGACTAGTAGTTGAGAGCTCATTGTTGTTCGAATCTTAACCGGGTCCGAGCTTCCCAAGATCTATGTTGTTTGGCCTACAAGGGTCTTACCACCTTCTTGATTTACTATATTTGAGTCTTTGGAGTACTTTGGGATTATATTTCACGCCAAGGATTTGTGCTTGTGGGTTAGGGTGAATATTGAAAACTAGTGGATCTAGTGGTTGACAATCGTTCGGACTTGGTAAAGGTTGTTGCGGCACTTGTAGTAGGACAGAGAACTTATCGCAATGCCCGTGGACCAATTTACGATGTCTTCATCACTGACGTTCGTCAAGCAGGCCACGTCGATTGGCCAGGGTCTTCTTCAGCTAATGATACCTCGATCCCGAAGCCTTCGGAGTATATTTTTGGTAGGCACCTCTATTTGTATGGGGAATTTGCTGCTAATAGATCCTACCCAGTGTCCTCCTCCTTCCCCCACCACCTTCTGACCCGCAGGAGTATACAATGACAACTTCCGGACACTCATGCCTGATCATGAGACTACCTGTTGAACGTCGAATGACGCGTTGCTCCGACCTGAGCTATGCAACAACGAGATCCCCCTTGATCCTTGCCGGATGTGCTTGACAATCCCTCATAATACGCTCACTTGGGGACCTTTTACTCTAGTTGTTCCAAGAGTCTCCGCTAGTTGAACCCCGTCCAGTAGACTCCTTGTTTCGTTCATCCCCTTTGCAGCTGTTTGATCTAGATACTCTTACCTAGGTTCCTAAACTTGGAATGGATGGTGGAGTATAGGTGGCAAGCAGTTATATGGATACGGTGCTTTACATAAAGATGCTTCTTCAGCTCTCGCAAGAATTGTATGGGAGTTATCCTCGAAGGGACTTCCCAGATGACCGTACCGGGGAATTCTACCGTACTCCATGCATCTATTGTTATTGATCCCGCAGAGCCTACCCAAAGGTTCAGGCCGGATTGTAGGAAGTGAGCGATACGTTTTTGTATTTCTATGAGAAGCTCTATGGCACCCACAATTCCCAGTAGTGAGTCGTCGGTATATCTCACGTAACAAATCCTTATTAAGTAATGGATTTTTAAGGGGGCCACCAGCTTACGGGCCAGGCGTCTCTCTAACCTGGTAACTAGTATCGTCTCCTCGCCCAGCTCTATCAGCAGGCCCTTTCTTTTGCAATACTTAATAAGGTCTTTCATGGCCCAATTATTATTATTGTAATGACCCAACTACTCTAGACCTTGGACCATTATCGAAAACTATACATAGACACTAATCTTTAACAAAACTTACAAGTGAAAAGATCATAACTTTATTAAAACTTGTAAAAACAATTATTAAACTTACATAAAATCTCAAGTAGGATATGGGATCCCATTGTTTTAAAAACAAAACATGACATAATGATAATTTAAAAAGAGATTACATAATAAAATGCGAAAAAATACATATAAAAACCATAAGAACAAAAACTACATCCTCGAATCGAAACTCTCGGCTCTTTGAATCCATTCCACCTCAATACACATTCCCCAAGCTGCCAAGAACCTTACCCGCCACTAAAACTATTTTCCTGCACATATAAACAAAAAGGAGTGAGCCTAATGCCCAGCAAGGAAAATCTAACATATAGCCATATACATAAAAATTCAGAATGCAACATAAAAACATACTATAACACTTATGTCACATACATACTATAATGACCATTATTACTTGGGGTCCCATAAACTAAACAAGTCATATGCCCATTAGATTAGTGGGGTCTTGCTAGCTAAGCAAGTCATATGCCCATAATCTATTTGGGGCTTGTTAGTCATATGGGTCATATGCCCAAGTCTACAATCATACTTATCATAACAAATTGCATAACATAAAATCATAAGATAACATATAAAATCATATAACACATAAATCCTATCCTATTTTCCTTACCAAAATAACCGGGATATGGGAACTGATTTGGGACCTTGGAACACTCCAAAAACTTATGTGCTTAAGAACTTGGATTTCCTTGAAGACTTATATGACCAATCTAAACCTTGAACCGAAATGTGAATATAACCTTACTTCCCAAGTGTTTGGTAAGCTTATGGTGATCAAGCTTATAATTCCCAACCCAAGTGTTTACACTCTCACACTAGCAACTTGTAGCCTCTGAACTTAGAGTAATAGATGAATAAATGGCTGGGTACTAGGTCCTATTTATAGAGTTTAGGAATGAAAAGATCTTCATTTAACTTGAATAAAAATAATGGCTTTTTAAGTGAAAATAATTTGAATTATCGTTCAGCAGAGGCTGAAGACTCGTTCAAAAGATGCTGAAATCATCAAGAGGTTGAAGGTTTGAATGGAGAACGTTTTTGAAAACTTTCAAAATATGCTGAGAGGGGCGATATATCGCCCCTTGTAGGCGATATATCACCTGGGCCAGTATGCCCGAGGCAATCGTGCAACGTTTCGTGTTCTTTGTATCTTCGTGCTGCAATATATCGCCCCCTATAGCTGCGATATATCGGCATACGCTGATTATTTAAACACGAAATTACACATTTTTAGCTTAATTTAAATTGAGTAAACAGCCTTGACTAAGCCCTCTAACGTTTTCAAAGTTGTTGACTGACCTTAGAGTATTCAAATTTTAACCTTAATAAATTTAATCCTCAAAATACTTAATCATTAATAAACCCATACATAACATGTGCTATTATCTAATTGGTTCTTATCTAAATCTTATAGTATAATAAATATTATCCTCAATATCAGTCATATTAATCAAACCTTAGGTTAAAATTAATATTCCTAAACTATAGGTTAAACTTAGAAAATCTAAAAGTACTACTATGAGTGTCCAAATAAATCCCGGTCTGAACCAAAAATCCACACTCATAAAGATAATACTATTATTACTACTATCTAACTTAGCTAAGTAAAGTTCTTGGACTCTACAATTATAGCATTCTCCGCCATAGAATTTGGCCTTCAGGGTCAACTCGGCGACTTCTATGAGGATGGCGACACAAAGGAGGCTCGAGGGCTTGTTAAGGAAAGTGGCAAAGGCCGACAAAGGGGAAAAAACGAAAGGCGTTTTCTGGTCCCCCCTGAGCCGGGGGTTGTGCCATGAAGAAACAAGGGAATGAAAGGTCGCATTGCGTTGGAAGCTCTTTATCCTCCCCACAATGATGGCTATGTTGTCTTGGGGAGCGTTGAAGCTTGCTTCTTCTCCAAAGTTCTCTTGGTCATCAATACGACCTGTCCTTAATAGAACCGATCTGATTCTCTGAATAATCCAAATCCACATATAATTTGGTATTATTTATAATTCACCCACATGCATGAAAATACACAATCACGCCCTCAACAGGCCAAATTACCAAAATACCCTTATAATTAAATATGGATCCATATGCATGCATTTATCATCATATCATAATATAATTCACATAAATATGCATATAATCATTTAATAATATAATAAATCAATTATGGCCCTCCCGACCTCCTAATCAAGGTCCTAAACCTTATTATGAAATTTGGGGCATTACACTTTTTGCTATTCTCCATGAATTTTCAGACTGCTGCTATACCTCCAGGAGGGGGTATTTTGTGAAGACCCTAATCTGATGTGCTTGAAAATGCGGCTTCACACTCGACGGTCCACTCAAAATCATTCTTTTTACAGAGCAGCTCGAATAAAGGTCAACGTCACTCGGAGGATCGAGAGATGAACCTATTGAGTGCCACAATCCGCCCCACTAGTTTATGAACCTGCTTCATCTTGAATTCCTTTATAAATTAAAAGTAAGAACAAATTCTTCTGTTTCTTAGTCAAAAATTTCTTCATTTGTTAGAAAGTTTTATTGTAGTTTTTGCTTCATTATGAGATTAAAAAATGATGCTTCCTTGGCTGTGTAGAACATGGATTAGTATTATGTCATTCCTACAAGTGATCCCCCATCCAGGATTGGAAGAAGTGCTATATGAGGACTTTGAGATCAAATATAATATGTTTCTTTCCATTCCTCGTGAGCCATTTATTTTTTGAAACAAGAGATCAAAGTTATTTTCCTACTTTTTCCCAATAAGTCGAAACAGATCCCATTTCTCCTAGACCAACCAATTTAGGTTTTGGGCATACTAAGTATGAGTACGAAGTTGAATCTGATGAAGAAGCTGGTCCCAAGACCACGCAAACGCGGTTTTTTCAAAAATAGGTGTTTCTCTAAGGGATACTTCCAAAAGAACTTGGTCAATCTTGTCAGGCGAAGGATGACCTTTTCTTGACACTCCCCACGGGGGGAGGCTCTATTCTCCAACAGACCAGGGAGTGAGTATAAGGCATCAATCAATAAAATAATAGGCTCCAGTGGCATATGGAACTCCAAACCTAAGGTCTAAAGCTGGCCAAGGCCAGAAGCCGGCTCTAAAACCATGGGGAGGCAGTAGGCATGGGGTAGGTCAGTGAAGCAAGTGGACCTCTAGCCTCTACTAGCCCACATTGGTTGCGGAGGGTATCTGTGAGTTGGCTGGGCAGGTTTGACTGACCTCCATGTCCATAAGGGAGCCTCCCAAGGAAGCTCCTTGGAATGAAAAATGAGTTGCAGGTAATGCTTTCCGGATCGAGCACTTTGAAGCTGAAAGCCAGATCAACTTAGAACAACAGCAAGGGAGTACTTAGTTTTCTTTTGAATTGGAATCGAGAATTAATCTTTTTCAGAGGCAGGCAGAAAGAAAAGGTTGTTAACTAAGAAAAGACATAAAGAAAGAAGTATATATCTAGCTAGCTCGAAAGCTAAGCAAAGCAATTGCACAAGGCAGGGTTTCGCTGGCTACAAGGAAAAGGTTCACTACAAGCCTTGGTGTCCCATGGGGAAGATGGTCTAGCTAATCATAGGACTGGATTAAATGGACTAAGATCGAGGAACTACTATTGTGCTACTGGCTTTTCACCGGATTGCTACTAGTTCGCTGGCAAAGCATTCCCTATCTCTTCTTTCTTCATGTTCACATCTTTTTTATTCATCTTCCTGGATAGACATCCACAATTTATCCACTACTGTACTCTCTATTCTATCTTTTTTCAATAGTAACAAAGGATCTTAGGCTACCAGTGATTGGCTTCGCGGGACCATTTCGGTCCACACAGGAAAGGTAAGAGTTGTACCCTACCTCTCTTGGGCTAGGCTTTATTGGGCGAAGGTTTCTCGATCCACTATCTGACTCTTTTGAAGCAAGACACAACTCCTTTTTATATAAGAAATTTACAATTTAGTTCGCCACAAGGCATGCTAGCAAGGAAGTAACCTATTAGTTATTCTAGAGACATTTATAACCAAGAAAATGATTATGTCAACACTAGCAAGTGACTCACCAACTCAGAAGTAAAAAAGAGGAAAGACAGGGGTATGACAACCAATCTACTCATCAATTAGCTATTCTAGCCAAGGAAAATTTCATGTGTGAAGTGTATAGACATCAGATCATTTTCTTGAAGTTGGAAAAGTGCCCAAGGATGAATAGAACTTAGATTCAAAAGAGCACGAAGAAAGAGCTTTCGCAAATGATTGCACTTTTTCTATCCTGATAGCTATTCAAAGCATCGAGAAAAACAAAGATGATGTGAAAAGTTTCATAAAAGCAAGGGGATTCGCTAAGTAGCTAAGCGAAAATCCTTTACCCTGAAATCATAAATCTACGAAATGAGAGTAGTGTTGAACTCTTTCGCACCCCTTCCAAAATCAATCAAGGAACCATCGAGTTACGCCGAATTCTTCAATAAAAGTAGCCGTCGCCAGAAGGGGCGTTGCATATTCAGAAGAGTCAGACTTTATTTCAAGCAGCAATATTTGAAAGGAAAGAGACTTGCTGTCGGGCGTAGGGTACTCTTTCGAGTTTTAGAGGTGAATCCTCATAGGATATGAAGGACTCTGGAAATTCCCCAACAACAACTGGATCAATCTTTGTTGGCCAGCTTGCTTTGTCTGCTATTTTTCATCCCATCCTAGGCTGGTAAGGAGAGAAAGTGGGAGATGAAGTAGAATCAATTGAAGTGGATGTTTCATGAGCGAACGAATGGAGAGCATGTGGACTTTATTCGACTTTAGTTTAGTGAGTGGATTCTGTTGTGGATGTGGATGAATGCGCTTAAGCAATAATAATGGTAGGACTTAGTCGTTGGTTGGTCACCTAGGAAAGAAAGATAATATATACTATTCCATCGAAACAAATATCCAATATCTACCTTTAGCGCATATTTCCTGCTTTGAAGAAAGAATGCGAACAACCACTTTTTTTGCCGGATTGATGCTTGAGAGACCTTAACGGAAGAAAGTCACGTGAATCTCTCCAATACAAAAATTCATTCCGAGCTATGAAAAGGAAGAAATTCATTCCTAGCTAAGTTCTTCAAGAAAGAGGCTAGAAGAGATGAGTTAACCATGGATGATGTAGTCTCTACGTTGAAGTCTAAGGAGTGTGAGATTATTAAAGAGATGGAATCAAACAAAGAAGAAGCTTATTTTGTTAGGGGAAGGGCATTCAAGAAAGATCATCAAAGAATGCACCATAATTCTCCATCAAGATCCAAGTCAAGAGGAAAGTATGCAAAAGATTCAAGAAAATGTTATTTTTGTGGGAAAATTGGACATGTGAAGAAATTCTACTTTGAGTGCAAGAAGAAACTCAAGGAATGAGGTGACAAAATACAAGACTCAACTTCAGTCATGGAAAACTCTGAGTACGACTCAGATGGTGATTTATTCATGGTGACTAATAAGAAGGTGGTTCAAGAATGTGTTCTTGATTCAGGTTGCACATTTCATATGTGTCCTGGTCATGAAAGCTTCATCGAGTACGAACAAGTTTGTTCGGGATCAATTTTGATGGGAGATGATAGATCGTGTAAAGTGATGGGAATCAGTACAGTAGCAATTAGACACTTTGATGGAACAATCAGATGTCTCAACAAAGTTTGGCATATACCAGAGTTAAGAAGGAATTTGATTTCTCCAAGCACGCTCGAAGATGAGGGATATAACTTTAAATCAACTAATGGAAACTTGAAAGTTTCAAGGGGATCCCTGGTCATGATGAAAGGAGAAAATTTTTGTGGAAAATAACTTCTAATATTTTATTTGTTAAGATCTATGCCATTTAAATAGACATTGTACAACCTATAAATAGATTTGGTATTGAATACCATATATTCTAGGATAATTACAATAAACCTAAAATCACCTAAATAAGGAAACAAAACATTCTATACAACTTGGTTTCAATTCTAGAAGATACTGAAATAATAAAGAATAATAATAGAAAATAAAATAATATTTTCTACACCCTCCCTCAAGTTGGTGCATAGAGATTCCACATGCCCAACTTGCACACAATCTCACTAAAACTGTCTTTCGATAAGCCTTTAGTCAGAATATCAGCTTGCTTGTTGTTGTTTGCTAGGAACATATACAATACATAACACTTTTTCTTCAATATTTTCTTTAATGAAGTGTCTATCCACTTCCACATGCTTCGTTCTATCATGGTGAACAGGGTTATGAGCAATGTTGATTGCAGACTTGTTGTCACTGTATAACTTTAGAGGCTCCATTCTTTGAATTTTCAACTCATCAAATATTCGTTTAATCCAGATTAACTCACATACTCCTTGAGTAAGAGCTCTAAGTTCTGCTTTAGCACTACTTCAAGCTACTACTGGTTGTTTCTTACTTCTCCAAGTAACTAAGTTTCCCCACACTTTGGTACAATAGCCAGTGGTTGATCAATAATCCTCAATTGACCTGCTTAATCAACATTTGTGAAGGCTTTAACCCCTCCTTCTTCATTTTTCTTGAATAATAATCCAGTTCCAGTTGTTTTCTTTAGATAGCGTATGATTCTGTACACAGCATGCTCCTCTAGAGGATTGTGCATGTATTGAATAACCAAGCTCACGACGAATGAAATGTCTAGTCTTGTATGAGACAAGTAGATCATTTTTCCTACTAACCGTTGATACATTCCTTTATCAATCGTCTTCTCTTTCATGTTCTTCTTGTACTTGCCTTTTGGTTTGACTGGAGTTGCTATAGGTTTACAACCAGTCATTCTAGTTGCTTTGAGAATATCCAAAATGTATTTTCTCTAAAAGATACTACAATCCTTTTTTTGGTTCTTGCCACCTCCATGCTTAGAAAGTATTTCATAGGTCCGAGATCTTTTACTTCAAATTCCTGTGCTAGCATACCTTTAAGTTTGTCTTGCTCTCCATAATCATCACCTGTTATTATCATGTCATCGACATAACCAATGAGGATAGTCACCTTATCCTCATGCGAGTGTTTGAAAAACAGGGTATGATCTGATTGAGCTGGTCTGTATCCATGCATTTTTATCACTTGATTAAATCTTTCAAGCCATGCTCTTGGAGACTGTTTTAGGCCATATAGAGATTTTTTCTGATGACTTACTGATGGACTCAAAATGGGTATGTTTTAAATATTTATAACTCGCAAGCGCACGAATTGTATATGAAGTATAGTGTTCGTGTAAGCAAGAGATCGAACCCAAAGGAGTTGTCTAAAATAAAAAAAGAAAACTCTTTTAAACCAAAATTAATAAATTCTAATCTAGCTCCAAAGATTGATGAGATTTAATATCATGAACATAAAATAAAAGATTTAAAATAAAACTATTTAAGAGAATAAAAATAAACCAATAATGATTTGAAAATAAGTGTTAAAAGAAAGATTATTAAGATACTAGAATCCACAAAATGTAAGTTTAATAATACTTATCAGTATATTGATTCCCAAGTTTTAGTGATAGTTAAAATAAGTCAAACTATCATTTTCCAAATAGATTTATAATTTTAAGCACAAATTACTTCTAAAAAAAGATAGGATTTTTCTTCACTCTTCAAAAAGTATAATATCAAAGTATTTAATGTGAATCAACCTAATGAAACAAAAAAAAAATCAAATAACATTATTTATAAGGAAAAACATAATATTTTTGTTCTAAGCATTGGATGTGTACAATTTAAGGGCACATCTTACACAAAGAATATTATGTTTTGTAAAATGAAGAACAAAGTGCATATTGTCTAACAATCCAAAATATGAGACATTAAAGATGAAAGATATATATGAAGAAGAAAAATCCATAAACTTTGTTGCATTACAAGGGAAATCAACATACAGCATAAATAATATCTAGTTACAAGTTGCTTCATCATGATCTTAATAATCTTATGAAAAAGATTAGAAGCACATAACTAGAATAGAAATTACAAACCCAAAAATTACAAACATAAATAAGAAAATTTGGAGGAGGAACCCCCAAATTTTTCCTCTAAAAACTCATAGAAAAATTACCAAAAAGAAGAAAAAGATGAAGAGAATGGAGGATCTTGAAAGTGTAGAAATTGAAGTGTAAAACCTCTCATAAAATAAGTACACCCAAATGGTCTTGAAAATTCCCTATTTATAGCCAAAATGAGAGTATTATAATAATCAATTTAAATTAATTAAATTGATTAAATTAATAATAATATGGAAAATAGGGGTAAATTTTATGGTGTAATGATGATTTTGAGGTAAAATTTGTGGAAAAGTTTGGGTAAAAAGTGGCATTTTTGAATAAAGGGGACATTTAGGCATTTGTTGGGCTCAAGAAGGGAAAAAAATAGCTGTGTGGCAGGCTGCTGTGGGCTGAAGGAGTTGGTGGCAAGGTGGGAATTGGGCCACATGGTGGGCTTGTTGGAGCTGGGAAGAGAGCAGGCGAATGGGCTTGGTGGCCGGGAGGTTTCGGGGGTGGCATTGGGCCTGGGGCTTGGCAAATGGGCTGGAGGGCTGAGAGGCTGTGAAGGCATGCACGGGGCGTGGAGTTGGAGCTGGCTGGGCATCTGCTTCCTTCGTGGGCCTGGTAGTTGTTTTCAATTTTGCCACTTTTTCTTTCTTTTCCTTGCTTTGCAAGAGCAAAAATGCACTAACTTCTCTACAAAAATAAACATAAATCAAATTAAAACTAAATATTTTCAATAATAAAATATATCATATTAATTCATTGAAAATATTAATTAAAACTTAATTTAATTTAACATTTAGTTTCAATAAAAACATACATTTATTTTTTACTTCCCTAAACATAATAACTTAAATAATTAAACTACAACAAAATAACTATAAAAACACACAAAAATATATAAAATCATGACAAGACTAATAAATTCAAAATTACTTAAAAACTTAATAAATCAATTAAAAACTCAATAACTAAGCAACAATTATCATATAAAATATGGTAAAATAACTCTAATTTATAGAGTTATCACATACATTCTCTCTTTCATATCTATCTTCGAATCCTAGAGGATTTTCATAAAAACTTATCCCTCTAAATGTCCATTAAGAAAAACATTTTTGATGCTAGTTGCTGTAACGGCCAATCTAGGTTGCCAACAATAGATAATAGGACTCTCACAGTGTTTAACTTCGCAACATAAGCGAATGTCTCATTGTAATCCATGCCATATGTCCGAGTGAACCCTTTTACAACTAATCTTGCTTTGTACCGGTCTACTATTCTATCAACTTTGTGTTTAACTGTAAACACCCATTTACATCCCACCACATGCTTACCTCTAGGTCGATTGGCAACTATCCATGTGGTGCTGGCTTCCAATTTCCTCATACACTGCTTACTTACACTATTTTTGTGCAAGTGCCTCGATAATATCCTTAGGAATTGCCACTCGTTCAACTTTTGATAGGAAAGCTTTGTAATGAAGAGTGAGTTTACTATAATAGGCATATTTAGACATTGGGTGTTGAGAGTAACTCTGAATTCCCTTTCTTTTGGCAATAGGTAACTCAGACTTAGGTTCAACCATACTGGAAGACTCAACATTAGGAATATTATCAAGTAAAATAGGATAAAGAGAAGTATTACTTACATCAGGAGTAGTCTGTAGATTTGATTCATGAGTTGTTGGAGCATTAGTTGACTATATTACTTGATGGGTGTTTTGTCACCGAGAGTAGACTAAGAGCTCATTAGTCTTAGGTGGCTGAGATTGTTGCTACTCAGAAGAGTTTTGAAACTCTGAAATTTCAGGAATAGCTTTTGGAAGACAAATATCCCAACTAGAAACTTCATTTACTATCCCTCCCTAAAGAGAAAGGTTGGGATAAAATGGTTGTTCTTCATGGAATGTAACATTTATTAAGACATACATACGACGAGTAGGAGGATGATAACATTTGTATCTTGTTTTAGTAGAAGAGTAACCCAATAAAAAAACACATTTAAGGGCTCTAAGATCAAACTTAGATCAGTTTGGGCTAAGAACATGAACAAAAAAGACACAACCAAACATTTTCAAGGGGAGATTAGACACCAGTGGTGTATTTGGATATACTCTGAGAAGTATAGATAGATGAGTGTGAAATTTCAATACTCGAGAGGGCATTCTATTGATAAGATAAGCAACTGTAAGAACAGCTTCACCCTAAAAGTGTTTCGGAACTGAGGTTGTGAACATAATTGCTCTAGCAATTTCTAATAGGTGTTTATTTTTTTGTTCAGCAACCCCATTTTGTTGGGGTGTGCCTGCACATGAAATTTTATGAATGATGCCATGAGAAAGAAGATAATCACCTAGTATTGCGTTGAAATATTCAGTGCCATTGTATGTGTGTAAGACTTGGAGATTTGCATTGAATTGACTTTTGATCATAGAGTGAAAACTTTAAAAAGTCATGGCAGCATCAGATTTAGATTTAAGCAAAAATACCTAACTAACACATATGTGATCATCAATAAAAGTGATAAACCATTTTGTGTTTGTAGTATTTGTTGTTCTAGATGGTTAAAAGGCTGAGTTGATTTATAAGGTATAGAACGAAAAAACAACACATGTATGTTTTGCAAATTAACAAATGTCACAATGAAATAAGTTCAGGTCTTTATTCCAAAATAACTTAGGAAATAAATGTTTTAGATATGAAAAACTAGGGTGGCCTAGCCTATAATGCCACAGAATAATATCATTATTATGTGAGGAAATACAACTAGAAATAAAAAGCTTTATCAACTTGAGCAGGAGGAGACGAATCAAAGTAATACAGCCCGTTACATGCCTTTGCATTCCCAATCATCTTCCCTGAGGACATATCCTGAAAATTACAACCAAGTGGTGAGAAAGAGGCAAAACATTGGTGATCATGGGTTATTTTATTGACAGAAAGAAGATTATAGGAAAGATTGGGAACATGGAGAACATCATGTAGTATAATGGAAGATGATAATTGTATATATCCTTTACCCGCCACAAAAGAAAGAGAACCATCAGCAATTTTAATTTTTTTAGTACCTGGGCAGGGAGCATAAGTGGTAAAGTGACTGGACTGACCAGTCATGTGGTTCGATGCCCCTGAGTCTATTATCCAGGGAGATTTTTGAGCATTGAAGGCAGCAGAGGTACCTTGAGTATAACTAGATAAATGATCGGATGCAGAAGCATTGGTTGTCGTGTTCAATAGCTGATGGAGTTGAGTGATTTGGGCCAAAGAGGAAGAGGAAGGCTCTGATGGTTTGATGGTGCAGCTGTCATGGCCTGGCTGTCAGAATAGTTCTGAGTAGAGGAACGAGGCTTCCAATCAGCAAGTTTCTCATGAATCTTCGAACATGTCTCCTTGATATGACCAACTTTACTTCAGTGAGTACACCATGAACAATCACAGCGAGTCCCTCGAGAGTTATCACCATCATTAGAACGTCGGGAAACAAGTGCAGATTGTTCAGTGTCAGCAGCAAAAAGGAGAACCCAACATGACTCTTTTCCGACTCTCCTCCCTACGAACCTCTGCAAAATCTTCACGAATGGTGGGAAGAGGGTTTTTCCCCAAGAAACGACCACGTACCTTATCAAGGTCTCAGTTAAGTCCATGAAGAAAATCAAAAAGTCTTTCTCGATTAAGCATTTTTTGATAAAAAGAAGTATCAATAGAATATTTTCATTCGGGAACATAAAATAGATTAATCACATGATACTGAGTTACCGTAAGAGTGTTTTGTCGCTAGTCCCGAAGCCTAGACTTGAGTACAAAGACTTGAGCACAATTCTCCAAATCCGAGAAAGCTTCCTGGACAATTTCCCATACTTCTTTAACAATAGAAAGGAACAAATAAGTCTTACCAATGCCCACTTCCATGAAGTTGATCAGCCATGCCTCGATGAGAGAGTTCTCTGACTCCCACTTAGCATAAGAGGGATCAGCAGGTGCAGGAGCAGCAATAGCACCATTCAGGTATCCCAAGTGTCCACGTCCACACAGGTACATCTTCACAGATTGGGACCATTGCAAGAAGTTCTTACTGTTCAACTTATGGATGGTGATTTGTAGAGAGTTTTGGTGATCAAATGGAGAGGGAGAGGCATCAGAAAAGTCCTTGTTGAAGGTGGAATCAGTTGAGTTATCATTAGTGATGGAGGTCGTGGTAGGCTATTTGGTGGAAAGTAAGGTGGCAATGAGAAATAAGAGAAAGCTTTGATAGGGACAGAAGAAGGAGACTGCGATTTCTAGGGTAAAGGTATTGGCTGTGATACCATGTGGAAAATAACTTTTGATATTTTATTTCTTAAGAGCTATGCCATTTAAATAGACATTGTACAACCTATAGACATATTTGGTATTGAATAACATCTATTCTAGGATAATTACAATAAACCTAAAATCACCTAAATAAGGAAACAAAATATTTTATACAGCTTGGTTTCCCATTCTAGAAGATACCGAAATAATAAAGAATAATAACAGAAAATAAAACAATATTTTCTACAAAGTTCACGGGTTATATTTGCTTAAAGGTGAGACTGTTCGCAATAGAGAAGTTGATGTTATACGTGAACAGGAATATGAGATGGAAATGTGGCATAGACTAATAGGTCATATGAGCAAGCAAGGATTGAAAGAGTTACACAAAAGGGGTTTGATCAACAAGGTTGGATCACTTTATTTCCGAGAAGCATGTGTACTTAGAAAACATCATAAGCTCAAGTTCTCATCAGCTACACATTGTTCGCATAAACCTTTGGAGCATGTACATGCTGATTTTTGGGGGGCGAGCAGAGTGGAAACACACTCTGGTAATCGCTATTTTCTATCCATTATTGTTGATTTCAATCGATGTGTCTGGACCTATTTGCTTAAAACAAAAGATGAATGTTTGGGTAAATTTGTTTAGTTAAAAACCAAAAGAATCTGAAAATCAAAATATTGCAAACAGATAATGGGTTAGAATTTATCAATAAGGAATTTGACCAATTGTATGTTGATTTTGGCATTATTAGACATAGAACTGTTGTGAAATCCCCTCGGAAAAATGGTGTTTCTGAGAGGATGAACAAGACCTTGTTAAACAATGTCTGATGTTTGCTCATTAGTTCGGGGTTAGGTAAACCATTTTGGGGCAAAACTCTTGCTACTACATGTTATTTGATTAATCGGAGTCCTAATAGGGCTATAGATTGTAAAATACCATATGAGAAATGGACTAACAAAGTTCTTGATCTCAAAACCTTAGAGTATTCGGTTGCACAACATATGCTCATGACAAGAAAGACAAGTTAGATGCCAGAGCCATCAAATGCACTTTCTTGGGTTATCCTTTGGGTACTAAGGGTTATAGATTATGCTCAATTGAAAATAACAGACCAAAAATTATTATTTCAAGAGATGTTGTCTTTAATGAACAAGAATTTACTCACTTGAAGGTCGAGAAATGTGTTGTTTCAAATGATGTAGGTGTACCAGATATCAAGGATGATTATGCTAAGTTTGAGGTAAATTTACGTGTTCTTGAAGAAACTCGAACAGAAGGGGTTCAACGAAGAGAAGGAGTTCATAGAACAAAAGAGGTTTCGCGAACAAAAGGGGTTCGACGAAGAGGAGGAGTTCATTGAACAAAAGAGGTTCCACGAACAGGAGGTGTTCAACGAACAGAAGAGGTTTTGCAAATAGAAGAGATTACGAGAACAGGAGGAGTTCAACCAACTGAAGAGGTTTCTCGAACAGAGTTGCAAGACTATCAACTTGCTTGAGATAGGACAAGAAGAGTTACCAACCAACAGTTCGACTTGGAGAAGCAAATCTGATCACATATGCTTTAAACGTAGTTAAACCAAAAGATATGTTATAACCTACATCACATGAAGAAGCTATTTCGAGCAAATATAGTAAGGAGTGGCTGATTGTGATGAAGGAAGAGATGGATTCTTTAATAAAGAACAAGACGTGGGAACTGGTCGATAAACCCGAGGATCAGAAGGTAATCGATTATAGATGGATCTACAAGGTCAAAGAAGGTACTTCTGACAATGAATAGATCACGTTTAAAGCAAGGTTGGTCGCCAAGGGATTTACTCAGGTGGAAGGTATTGACTACATTGACATTTTCTCACCAGTGATCAAGAATAAATGTAACGCCCCAATTTCTTGAAGCATTAACTTGACAATTACCATAAATAAAGTTTAAAATAAAAAAAAATACTCTTTTATTTATAAAATCGTTCATAAACACCACTTAAATATTAAAAGAATGAAACTTCAGAGTTTCGTAGTTTTCATAAATAAAGTAAAATAAACAACTTAAAATCCAATCCATAAAACTAAAATATCATTCTAAATAAATACATAATAAGTTTCCAATGTAGGCCCGATCGTCTATGATCACCAAATCCTTGACATGTACGCCCTCCACCAAAGCTCTCCAACTTATTGCGTTATAACCACCTCTTTGCCTTTATCTACAGCACAGAGTACCCATGAGCCAAATCCCAGCAAGAAGAGTTGTGTAGGACACAATCCCATAGCCTTAACTGGGAACTTAAATTGATAACAAAAACAATAACAATAATATAACATAAATCATAACTCATGAAAAGAAAACGTAATCCAAGTGGAGTTGGACAAGTATTGTATAACGTAAGCATGCATTTTTAACATTTCACAAGCATGCATTTTCATAATGTAGACATGCATTTTAAACATAAGCATGCCAAACAGTCATCACATACACATACACCAAAACATAACCATAATTCACATAAGTTCATTAATCATAACATTCACTAACAATATCATGAATCACATAAATAATTTCTTCCATAGAGTACGTCAAGCGTACACCCTGCATGCAAGTGTTCACTCTTCTTACCTCAAATGCAGCAGCGATCCACACACACCCTAACGCGTCTCTTCAAGTATCTATGATGAGCCTAAACATAACATATAACATTAAGGCTTTAAAACCCTCAACCAAGCAAAACCATAATTAAATCCACTAAAATTCCTTTTAAAACTAATTCATCACATATTACTTAAGAAAGTCTTTAAAACCCCTTTGCATAAAGTCCTGACAATTACCAACTTATATCTAAAAGTACATAAAAAGTCCTAAAAAATCATGTTTCTAGGCAACTGGCGTGGTCGCGCCAGTGCCTGGAGCGGTCGCACTCACAGAGCGCTAGGCCAATCTAGCTGAGTAGCGTGGTCGCACTACAGCTGGGCGTGGTCCCGCTAGGCCTCTACTTTCAGAGATCACAGTGCGATTTCTAAACCTAAACCCCCAGAACAGGTATCCTAACATGTTTCTAACCCTATGAATCCAGATATCAACATCCCTAAACCTGTATTAAACATTCATCAACCCAAAAACAATAACAACAGTCTTAGATCTTCCAAAACTTAGATTTGACAAAACTTTAACCAGTAAACGTTTGAATACTTACAAATAAAATCCAGCCACATGACTTCGATCTATGCCGCCTATGAACTTCCTAGCCCCTTCAATAGCCCAAACTATTGATCTCCTTCAACCTCAAGCCTTTACAAGTCTCAGATCAAGAACATGAGATTATTCCTGGTCTATTTCCCCTTCAGTCTATCGCCCAAAACCAGAGTCTGAAAAATACGATTTCTAAACCTATTTGATTTTTAACCTAATTATTTAATCTGACTTAATTCATGTAAAAACCAAATGACATTTCTATCCCCAACCTCAAATTTATTCTTAATAACCATTTAAGACCCTTAATGTAATTTCCACCCAAAACTAATAGCTTCAACTTTTAATAATTACATTTTTTTATCATAAAACCCATAATTCTACTCTGGCCCCCATTTCACAACTTCTATTACATTTTGGCCCCTAATATAAGAAGAACTTAATGTGTGTGGATTGCTTGGCAGAACACATAAATAAACATATATCATACATCATGCATATCATAATTCATATAATTAAACACATAATTATTATATTATATTATAATATAATGTTTTAGATTAAATAAATATGACAAAGAGTGTCACACATTGTAACATATAATAGAGAGTTACAATATTTAGATATATGAGATATATCCAAATAATGTAATATATTTGGTGTTACAAATTTGTAACTTCCAAATATTACCCTTTATTGTGTAAATTTGGTGTTACACAATATTGAGATGAATTTCATAAAGACATTTGAGAAATGGCTGTTAGAGATATAATTTTAACCCCAATAATATGTTTTGGGGGCTACAAAATCATTTGGAAGGGTTTGGAACCGTTTGGAAAAACATAACAAAATTTTGTGCTGAAAATGGTCAGTGGCCGCGGCCAATGGGACAGAGAGTAGTGGTCGCTGCCACTAATGTCTCTGGCTGCGGCCACAGGCCAAAAACTGACCATTTTTTCAGTTTTTTCAATCTTTGTTTAACGGCTCAAAAAAACCCAAATAACTCCCAAATCTCATTTTTAATTCCATATTAATCCAATTAAACATTGGTAACAGCCATGGGGGTTGGTGGAATTTGAAATTCAAAGGGTGTCTCTAAACTCTATAAATAGGAGCCTATAGCTCACTTGAAAGACACAATATTTCTATCTATTAGAGCACTTGACTAGAAACACCTTGAGGCTTGATTATTCCAGAAAGCATTTCCAAAATCTGTGAGAGATCCCTTAGTGCTTGAGTTAAGGGGAAATAAGCTTTTGGACAAAGGTTTCAAACCTTGTTCAAGTTGGTGATCCCCAACACTCTTCACTTTGGTTGTGTGAGTGAGAGTTTATTGTTTTTGTTCTTGTTCTTGTTCTTATTTTCTTCTATTGCTTTTTCTTCTTGTTCTATTTACTTGTGCTTTTGTTTAAGAGTTGTAATCCTTTTATTTCCTTTGTTCAAACACTTCTAGTTTACTTGTATCTTTTTGTAATAGAGTTGTACTTTCTATTTCTATCATCTTACATCTCCTTCTCCTTTTATTTGTATTTTCAGTTATAGAGTTGTAACACTCTTTTTAATCAATCTATATTTATTTGTAATATTATTGCATAGAGTTGTATTATCTTACCATTTCTATTGAGGCAAATACATATTTTCCTAACATTCTAAAGCTTACCCTTGTTTGTTTCAATGGAAGGTGAGACCATCAAGATAATGAATCAAGACCTAGTGGGGTTGGATAGGTTTGATGGGTCCAATTTCACTAGGTGGCAAGACAAGGTGAGATTCCTCTTGACCACTCTCAAAATCGCCTACATTCTAGAATCCACTCTAGAACCTCTCCCAACGCCATCCGACAAGGACACTCCCGAGGAGGTGGAGAAAAGAAGGAAGAGGGAGGAGGGCAATCTCCTTTGTAGGGGTCATATCCTCAACGCCCTATCCAATAGGCTCTATGACCTCTACACCGAGACCAAATCGACCAAGGAGATATGGGATACACTTGAGAAAAAGTTCAAGGCGGAAGAGGAAGGTACCAAAAAGTTTTGATATCTCAATACTTTGATTTCAAATTTTTTGGTGATAAACCTATTCTTCCTCAAATTCATGAATTGCAAATAATTGTTAACAAACTGAAAGTTTTAAAGATTGAGCTTCCCGAGGCTTTTCAAGTTGGTGCTATAGTGACTAAATTACCACCAACTTGGAATAGCTATAGGAAAAAAATCCTTCATAAAAATGAGGATTATTCTTTGGAGGAAATCCAAAAGCATATTCGAATCGAAGAGGAATCGATGTGTAGAGATAAACTTCTGGAGGGGTCTAATGGAGAGACTTCCAAAGAAAATGCGGTGTCACAACCAAAACATCCCAAGAACAAAGGGAAAAGGGTAACGAGATACCTTTGGGTCCAAAAACCAACCCAAACAAGTTTAAGGGCGAGAAAGGTCCTTGCTTTGTGTGTGGGAAAAATGGTCACTATGCTAGAGAGTGTAGGCATAGAATAGACCAACAAGGACCTAAGGTGAATGCAACTCAAGAGGAAAACATAGTTGCTACCCTTAGTGAGGTGAATGCGGTCCAAGGCAAGGTGAAAGGGTGGTGGTATGATACATGTGCCACTGTCCATGTCACCTATGAAAAATCATTGTTCAAGACCTTTGAAGAGTCAAAGGGCAACCATGAGATTCAAATGGGCAATGAGGGAAAATCCAAGGTACTTGGCAAAGGTACCATTGAAGTCTTTTTCACCTCCGACAAGAAAGTTACATTAGTGAATGTACTTTATGTTCTCGAAATGAGTAGAAACTTGGTAAGTGGTGATTTTCTTGGCAAGCCCGGCATTAAAGCCGTTTTTGAGTCTGGTAAACTTTTACTTACCAAATCAAATGTATTTTTGGGAAATGGGTACTCTTGTGAGGGTATGGTTAAATTGTGCACCAATGATGTAACTTTCAATGTTATCAATAAAAATGCTAATTCCGCCTATATTGTTGAGTATGATTCTTTATTTTTGTGGCATCTTAGACTATCGCGTATAGGTTTTTCAACCATGAAAAGAGTAGTAAAATGTGGTATGGTTGCATGCAATATTAAAAACTATGGTAAATGTGAAACATGTGTTAAGGCGAAAATGATTAAGAAACCATTTCCTAGTGTAGAAAGATCATCTAATTTACTAAATTTAATCCATAGTGATCTTTGTGAATTAAATGGTGTTTTAACTAGAGGTGGTAAAAGGTATTTTCTTACTTTTATAGATGATTTTAGTAGATATACCTATGTGTTTCTTTTAAAGCATAAAGATGAGACTTTTGATGCTTTTAAATTGTATAAATTAGAAGTTGAAAATCAACTAAATAAAAAGATTAAGGTGCTAAGAAGTGATAGAGGAGGAAAGTACTTCTCTAATGAATTCAATATATTTTGTGAAGAAAATGGTATAATTCATGAGTGCACTGCACCTTATACACCACAACACAATGGTGTTGCCGAAAGGAAAAATAGGACTTATCTAGATATGACAAATTCTATGTTGGTGTTTTCTAAGTTGAACTTCAACTTATGGGGTGAAGCGCTTTTAACCGCTTGTCACATTCTTAACCGAATACCGATGAAGAAAAATGAGATATCTCCATATGAGTTATGGAAAGGAAGAAAACCCAACATAGGTTACTTCAAAGTGTGGGGGTGTCTTGCATATTGCAAGAAAAACAAACCTAATAGAACAAAGTTAGGTTCAAGAGCCATAAAGTGTGCTTTTGTTGGTTATGCCAACAATAGTAAAGCTTATAGGCTATTAGACTTAGAGTCTAATATTGTGATTGAATCTAGAGAAGTTGAATTCTTTGAGAATATATTATGCGACAACAATTCTCAAGCTTCAACATCTCTAAAGGAGAATTTGAAATATGAGAACAATTCTCAAGCTTCTACATCCAAAGTTGATTCTCAAGAGGAGAATTCTCAAAAGGATGTAAAGCAACCATTTGAACCTAGAAGAATTCAAAGGCTTAAAAATCATAAAAGTCTAGTAGTGGATGAGATAGATTCTCAACGAATTTCATTCTACACAGTAGAAGGAAATAGAGAGGAAGTCATTAGGAAAATTCCTATTGTACTTCTCGTTGAGGATGATCCTAAGACTTATAGAGAAGCTATGCAATCGAGAGATAGTGCATTTTGGAAAGAAGCCATCAATGATGAGATGGATTCCATTCTTTCCAATAACACTTGGGAATTGGTAGACCTCCCACCGGGGTCTAAGACAATTGGGTGTAAGTGGGTATTTAGGAGAAAATACCACACTGACGGCACTATCCAAACCTTTAAAGCTAGATTAGTAGCTAAAGGGTTTAGGCAAAAAGAGGGTATCGATTATTTCGATACCTATGCACATGTTGCAAGAACAACTTCTATAAGAATTTTGTTCACTTTAGCTTCTATACACAACTTGTATGTTCATCAAATGGATGTCAAAACGGCATTCCTTAATGGTGACCTCAATGAGGAGGTCTATATGGAACAACCCGAAGGGTTTGTCCTACCAAAATATGAACATAAAGTTTGTAGACTTGTAAAATCCTTATATGGATTGAAACAAGCTCCTAAGCAATGGCGTGAGAAATTTGATCAAGCCATCATGTCTAATGGGTTTAGACATAACAATGGAGATAAGTGTTTGTATTCCAAAACTTGTAAAGGATATGTGATCATTGTTTGCTTATATGTGGATGACATGCTTATTCTAAGTAATAGCATGAAAGGGGTAGAAGAAACAAAGAGGTTTCTATCATCAACCTTCATGATGAAAGATCTTGGAGAAGTTGATACCATACTCGGTATCAAAGCAAAGAAACATAGTGGGGGTTTTGCGCTAGGGCAAGCCCACTACGTTGAGAAAGTATTGAACAAATTTAACCATCTCAAGGTTAAAGATGCCAATACTCCATTCGATCATAGTGCAAAACTAGAGAAGAATGAAGGAAGAGCAGTGGCTCAATTGGAGTACGCTAGTGCTATAGGGAGTCTAATGTACGCTGCCCAGTGTACTAGACCTGATATAGCATTTGCGATAAGTAAACTTAGTAGGTTTACAAGTAATCCAAGTATGGATCACTAGAAGGCAATTGGAAGAGTCCTGGGTTATCTCAAGAAAACCAAAGGACTAAGCCTTCACTACTCCAAATTTCCTTCGATATTAGAAGGATATACAGATGCAAGTTGGATATCCAATCTTGGGGACAACTTGTCCACAACTGGTTGGGTATTTACACTTGGTGGAGGTGCAATTTCTTGGGGGTTCCAAGAAACAAACCTGTATATCTCATTCCACTATGGAAGCGAAGTTCATAGCTCTAGCTGCTGCCGGCAAAGAGGCTGAATGGTTAAGGGATATGTTGATAGAGATTCCCCTAATCAAAGAGAATGTATCTACTATATCGATACATTGTGATAGCCAAGCGACATTGGCTAGATCATACAGCGGAGTGTATAATGGGAAGTCTAGACAAATTAGTCTAAGACATGGATATGTAAGAGAATTGATTCAAAGATGAGTCATCTCAATATCCTATGTGAGAACAAGTGAAAATCTGGCGGATCCTTTCACTAAGCCACTAACGAGGGATTTAGTGGCTGCATCATCTCGAGGGATGGGACTTAAACTCCCTAAAGAGATTCACGATTGATGGTAACCTATCTTAACACTAGTTATTCAACCAGTGTTATGTTCAATAGGTAATAACAAGTCAATCAAGTGAATATTAGTTGTACTCAAAACAAGTCCCATCTGAGATATTGAGTACTTGTGTGTTACCAAGTGGAGGGTTAAAACTGAAAGGTTTTTTAATAGAATTTAGTCTTGTAAAGACAAGTATTTTTGGTAACAAAATACTGTAAGAATTCTACCTATATGGACCTAGGGGTGGTGCCGCCTCTCATGAGAATTGGGAGTATTCTCAAGAACGTCCATGAATGGAAAGTGCACATGGCCATTAACGGTGCAAAGCGAGACATAGAGGTCTCAAGTGAACATCGCAAAGGTGTGTGTATTATCACCGATTTGTCATCATGAAAAGATGGTTCAATGCCTAGTGTAACCAAATTTTCAACAAATTTTGTGATAATTACACTACAGTAAAGTTCAAGTTGAAAAACACTTTACTTTATGCATCAATGCAATGACTCCTATAAGAGAGAGTTCTTATTTAATCAAGTGGGGGATATGTTATATATTTAAATATAATGATTGATTAAATAAGTGTTACAATAGATGACTATTTAATCTAGTGGGGGAATGTTATATTATTTTATAATATAATGTAATATTATATTATTTTATAATATAATGTTTTAGATTAAATAAATGTGACATAGAGTGTCACATATTGTAACATATAATAGAGAGCTACATTATTTGGATATATGTGAAATATCCAAACATGTAACACATTTGGTGTTACAAATTCATCACAAATTTGTAACTCCTAAATATCACCCATTATTGTGTAGATTTGTTGTTACATAATATTGAGATGAATTTCTTAAAGCCATATGAGAAATGGCTGATAGAGATGTGATTTTAACTCCCATATTGTGTATGGAAGTTACAAAATCAAGTGGGAATAAATAGGAACGTTTTGGAAAAAACTTAAAAAATTGGTTGCTGAAAATGACCAAGGGCCGCGGCGCTTGAAACAAGCGCTGCGGCCTTAGTGACTAATAGCTTAATACAATTTCAGTTTTTATCCAATTTTGAACGATTCCAACAGCCAAGTAACTCCCAAATCTCTATTTTAATACCATAAAACACCAAATTAATCATTGGTAACAGCCATGGGGGTTGGTGGAATTTGAAATTCAAAGGGTGTCTCTAAACTCTATAAATAGGAGCCTAATGCTCACTTGAAAGACACAACATTTCTATCCATTAGAGCACTTGGCTAGAAACACCTTGAGGCTTGATAATTCCATAAATCATTTCCAAAATCTAAGAGAGATCCCTTAGTGCTTGAGTTGAGGGGAAATAAGCTTTTGGACAAAGGTTTCAAACCTTGTTCAAGTTGGTGATCCCCAACACTCTTCACTTTGGTTGTGTGAGTGAGAGTATCTTATTATTTTGTTCTTGTTCTTATTTTCTTCTATTGTTTTTCTTCATATCATTTTTGTTATATTTACTTGTATCTTTGCTTAAGAGTTGTAATCTCATCTACATCTTTCCTTTTACTACCTCAAGTTTATTTGTATCTTTTTGTCAAGAGTTGTATTTTCTATTTCAATCCTCTTCTTCTTCTTTCTCTAATCTTATTTGTATTTTCAGTTATAGAGTTGTAACACTTTATTTAATCAATCCTTGTCTATTGTAATATTTTGCATAGAGTTGTAATATTTTCTTACCATTTCCATTGAGGCAATACATATATTCTCTAACAATTAGGGTGCCACCATGTGTCTCTAATACAATTTATAAGTGTGAACCATCCCATTATGGTTATTGGTAATTAATAGACACTTTGGTTAATAGTTGTGATTATAGAATAATGTTTATGATTATATTAGTCCATAATAATAATTCTAACAATTTATTCATCTATGTAAGAATCTGGTATATCATGAGAAGAGCAAGCATATAGACATTCGTCTGTATTGGATCAAAGAAAAGATTGAAGACAAGGTGTAGAACTGGAAAAGGTTCCCAGTGAAGAAAATCCTGCAGGTTTAGGCATGAAGATTCTAAGGACTAGCAAGTTGGCTCATTGTCATGACTTGCTGAACATTGGTGATCACTGAGGAAGAGTATACCACCGCGAGCAGTTTTCCACGAGCAGCTTAAAGGCTTCGTCTTGAAGAAATAAGGTGAAATTTGTGGCAATTATTCCTTTTATTGGTCAAGTTAATAGCCGCCTAATTCCTATTGGTTTGGTAGGATAAGTCGGTTATAAGCCTAGTAGCTATAAATATGTGTTTTGATAGTCATTTTTTAGAGACGGTGAAAATTTTGTAAACTCAAGAGAGAGAGAGAGAGAGTTAGCTTTGTATGTGTGGTTGTATCCTTTAAGAAAGAGAGAGAACATGTTTAGTCATAAGTGAGAGAAAGCTTCAAGAAATGGAGAAAGGTTGGTCGAGTTTAGTGTACAATGGATTTTGTACTATCACTTATTGTGTGTTATTCTCAACTGTGAAAAATGAAATTTGTACAAAGTTGTTAGAATATTAATCATTAAAGTTTGTGGTGGTGCTCAACTAGATGTAGGATAAATTGTCCGAACCAATATAAATCTTGGTGTTTTTTATCTTCTACATTTATTATTTCTTTATTGTTTTTGCTCGAGATTCATTTCATATGTTATGCTCGCATATTATGTTAATTATTTGCTTTTCACAACTTTATAATTTTGGTTTCTAGTCGTGTATTGTTTCGCTGTGGTTTTTTCTTGAATATTTCACGTGAATCTTGATTGCTACTTTTCATAAATCCAACAATATTGTTTGTACCTCTAATAGTTAATTAGTATTTTATTTTTTGAATTAGAAATTCATTTATATTCTATATGAAAGTTGTTTAATATACATGTTTAAATGTTCCAAAAAAAATTGTTTAGAAATGTCAAATGGTAGGGATAAAAATGTCACCCACATCATTTAAAAAAGAAACAATTTTCCATAAGAATTATACAATTGATTTTTTTTAAAAGCATAAATGTTTTTTTTTTTTTGTTTTTTTCCATGTTTTAAAAAAAATTAACCTTTAAGTTTTTGCGATCATTATTCACTCTTCCACCATAGTAATTTATAAGTCTAACAATTCAATTTTCTTTTTCTACTAATAAAATGTAATTATTTAATTAAAAAAAACTAATGTTTATTTTGAAACGAAAGTTAAGACCGATTCAATCCAAGCCAAATTTCCAGAAAAACTAGACAATACAAATCAAATTTCTTTCTTCTAAATTGTCTCTAGAAAAGGACAATAATAAACTAAAAATGTAGTTAGTGGCTAAACTAGCCATAAAAAGGTGAAACTATCTTGGATTTTGGTGAGGTCGACTTGAGTTCCATCTTCAAGAATCATATGCAGGTTTGATTTGATTATCTCTGATGCCAAATTGTCAAGAATAAATAAGTAAAATCAATTTAAATAAGTTGATTGGATTTGAATTGTAAAGAAGTATGAAATGTACCTGAAAGCATTCACCAAAAACTGTGTTTTTGGGTCTGATGCATTTGGAGTCCTTAATACATAAAGCTGAGTACAATTAATAAGTCTATATTTAAATACCATCGAAGTGTAAATTGTAAATAGCTATAAAATATACATGAGAGCATTCACACAATTTTGAGGAATTTGATTTTATACATTTGTTTTTGTATCCAATGCATTTGGAGTGCTCATCCTTAATACATAAGCCGAGTCCAATTAATAAATCTATGTTTAAATTCAATTGAATTGAATTGAATTGTAAATTATAAATATCTATGAAA
The DNA here is from genome assembly GCF_963169125.1 of Humulus lupulus. Classification (NCBI taxonomy): domain Eukaryota; kingdom Viridiplantae; phylum Streptophyta; class Magnoliopsida; order Rosales; family Cannabaceae; genus Humulus; species Humulus lupulus. The sequence continues at coordinate 21,361,259 of NC_084799.1, read as the reverse complement.
TGTACCTGAAAGCAATTTGATCTTATACATTTGCATCCCCTTTTATCCTGCACAAAATAGTGTTCAAGTTTTACATAATTAAAAGAAATGGATACTTTTAAGAATGAATGAATGTATTGGGTCCTACAGTATAAGATTTATAAACCATTGTCTCAAAATGATTAATGAATGAATGTCTCACTCCTGTGTATATATTTTTGTTTCTTCCTATTCTTCTTCTTCATTCTATGGGCTAAGCCGAAGCCAGTTTTTGCTATTCTTGATACAAGATGGTATCATAAACACAAACATGTTTGTTCATAAATGAATATAAAAAGGTATATTATATTAACACCCAAAAATTTAATTAAGACACTTTATTTTTATTAAAAATTAATATAATATATTTTTTTTTAATTTATGCTCATTTTTTTAAATATTTTTTTCTTCCATTTTATATTCTAAAATACACATATAAATATAATATATTTTAAATATTTGACAAAAAATTAAAACAAAAGAATATATGAAATCTTGTTAAAGTAAAAAAAAATTAAAAGATTATATAGTATTTTTTAGAAAATTATGAAAATAAAATAATTGAAATTAACATAAAAATTAAATTAAAGAAAGTGAAAAAAATTAATATAGAGTGTTAAGAATAAATTTTTAAAAATAAATTTTGTGGCAAAATTAAAAAAAAAATTGATTTATCTAATAATTGGAGTGCTAATATAGTTACAGTTGTTGACGCCGTTTTTCGTCAAACAGTGAAAGAAGAGCACGTAAACAATAAATGGTAATGGCCAATTTAAATAAAACAATATAAACACACAATTTTTATGTGGTTCAGCAGTTAAATCTGCCTAGTCCACGAGTCTCTGTTATTAAACTCAAGATTATCTCTGAAAATTCTTAAGCATGAATTCTTCAGAGTTTTCTCTCAAGGTTCAAAATTTCGGTCCCTTACAATGGTGCCTGGCCTCTCTATTTATAGAGAAGGCTGCAGAATATTATCCCACATATTTTGGGTAGTTACTCTTTTTGTATAAATAGAATAATGGCTTTAAATGCCTATAATCAGATATAAAAGGAAACGTCCCCTGAAGATCAGGTGACGTATAACTGACCAAATAATATCCCACAATTCTAGGGGATTTACAATAATAAATGAGGATTACATCTCATATTTACAACACTTATAGATATTCAAGGTAGTCATCACGTATCTCTAAGGCTTTTGGCCTCCCAGGTTTCCTGTCATCTTTTGAGCTAAAGATATCTCCCGAGGTCACACGGCTTTCGAGGTCGTATGTGCGTCGAACTCGGGACCCCTGATCCGAGGTCATACCTGGAGATGAAAGCATCCCCGGAGCTATCTTTCAAGATCATGAATACTTCGAGGTCACCATATTCGAGGTCGTCTATGTCTTACAGGCTCGACATTTAATCCTGGAGCATGTTTCCAACCTTATGAGTCCACTTATTTGCGAATCCAACTTTCGAGGTCATATTTAACATAGCTCAAAATCTGGGTGTAACATCTTGCCCCCTCAAAAGTATTTGTTCGAATCCTAAGAGAAGGAAACTTTTGAACTACTTTCTTTGAGAACTGTACCGTCACACTTTTGAAAATGGACACGCGTCAGCTGGGTATTGCTCATTTTTGGTACTTGAGTACCTTGGAAACATGCCCACGATCATCCATCTGCCACCCTTTCGGCGCCTTCTTGTCATTGATTCCCATCCGTCCGATTTAGCAAGGACTTCACTCTACGCCCCAGATTAATCCCCCTTTTTCCATCTATATATACGAGACCCCACTCTTCGTCTTCATTTTTACCTTCATTCACCAAAAGCAAGAAAAGAAGAAAAACGAAACTAGAGACCTCTTTATAAACTTTCTATTCTGTGCATGTTTTCTCGGCCAAAGAAACAAAGAAACCCCGGTCTGTTCGAGTCTGTGAGTTCTTATTTGCAACCTCTTCTTCAATCGACAATCTCTCTGCAATCGCCATTATTGTGTAAGTAAGCAATCTTTGTTTTCCATTTTGCCAGTTTTCATTCACGTTGTTCTTGCTATGTATGTGTTTATGCTAGTTTACATCCTTAGCACAATATGATAGGAGGTTTTGATCTGATGGGCTCTTGTGCTTCTTAGACTTCCATACTGGATTTACATCACTGGCTTATACCCAGTTTTCATATTTGAGTGAGGTTCCTATTTTCTGGGTTTTGAAATTTTTAGGCGACGTTTCTTGTACACTAAGTTTTCAGGTAAAAAACATGGGCCTTGATAAATGCACGAAACCCAAGATTGCCTTTCCTGGTTTACCGCCACTTTCTTTTCCCTTGATTTTTGGGATTTTCAAAAAATTATCCACGCTCCTTTCTTTTTCGTGGAACGCACGCCCTGACTCTTCAATAAGGGTCTTAATATTTAGCTTGTTTTGCTCCTAAACCCCGAGCTCGTAAGTTCGAGCTTGGAACTCTTGCATGCATGGCCCTCACCATTTTTTCTTTCTCGCTAGATGTCACAGAATCTGGAAAGACGGTGGGGGTCGTTGCTGGCAATCCCTTACGAGCCAAAATCTCCGAGCCCAGAATCGTTGTTCGCCCGGAATCAACGTCGGATAAGAGAATACGAGCTTACGCGCGAGCAAGAGGACATTCGAGCTCACTACCGCCGCCAGATTGACGAGGTCATAGAGGGGAAAATGAGAGTTCTTCGGGAGGCCCTCTATCTGGAATCCAATTCAGGACCTAGGCCGATTCCTCTCGATCCTGCATTAAAGGTTACTGTCGCATACCATCCAGGAGAGCTCAAATTTTCACTAATGGGGGAACCTTCCTCCTTGCAGCCGGGGAGAGAAATGTTTGAGGCCGAGCACTACTGGAGCTCAGTTACCATAACTAGCCAGATAACTGAAATCCTGGCTTTCCACGGCCTCAGCCTGTCAGGCTCCTTAAAGTGTCGACCTCTGGCCGAGCATGAACGAAGCTGCTTAGCCCCTGGGGGCCACGACGCCATTGTGAAATACGCGGCCTGGAGCCAGGAACATATGAGGGCAGGAGCTCTGTTGCCCTTGAAGTCTTTTTTCAAGGACTTCACGGATTTCGTTGGGTTGGCCCCGTTCCAACTCAACACCAACTCTTACAGGGTACTGTCTGCCCTGAGGTCCTTATACCATGAGATGAGGTGGAAAGGACCTTCGCCTCAAGAGATCTTGTATCTCTTTTGTCTGAAAAGTAATCCCTCCCGAGCTCGGGGAGGGGATGGCTTTTATTACCTCTCGAGCTATCCCAAGGAGAAGAAGGTCTTTGAAGATCTTCCCAATCATCCGCCCGATTTCAAAAGGGCCTTCTTCTGGACAGACGGTCTGTCCCCGTCTCGACACTATTCGTTCAGGCGGATTCGTAAGTGTTCTTGTTATCTCTATTCCTGTGCTCGTGACTTTAGCTCTTAGATCCGTACTTAGTAAAAATATGTTGTCTTTCAGCCAATTTTCAGCGTCCCACTCCTGACAATACAATGAAGGAGCATAGAGAGACCCTGCTCCAACTCCCCCGTGGCAGGAGGTCTCTCCTATACCTTTTACACGAGGATAAGCTCCGAAAGTGCGGACTTTTGGAGGAGGGCCAGTCCACCTTTGACTGGTCCAATATAAAATATGAACACTGGGAGCAGGTGCCCCTACCCACAGGCGCCCTTCCTCCGATGAGAGAAACGAGGCCACCTCTTCCAGTTCGCCTGAGGAGTCCGCAGTCGGGGAATGAGGCTAATGATGAAGCCTCGAGCTCGAATTCGAATGAAGGTAAAGTCCTTCCTACCTCGAGAATGTGGTCCCCCACTTTACTAAAACACAGGCCCAATAGGTTAGTCTCGTGCCCACAGGATAGATACCACTTCTACATATGGAGTTGGGTAGATGACTGTGTCCATAGGTTCGATAGTGGGCTCGGGAAATACGACACCATGTACACAATGGACGAGATGTGGAACGGGATAGTCGTTCAGTATGGGACCAACGATTATAGGGACCTTTCGAGGTTATCACCTACATATAGGGAAGGCACTCCCCCCGCCTCCTCCGAAGACGGGGGAATTTCATGGTCCCCAAGTTTGAGCTAGGGGGAGAGTTCCAGTTAGGTTTCTTCTATCATCACTTTATATGTCTGTGATACTGAAACAGCTTGTATGCTTCTCTTTTATTAACTCGCTCTGTGTTGTGACTTGTGCAGGCAAGATGGACTCCGACCTCGACAACATCATCGACGGCGCCGGCGCCAAGAGGAGCAAGCGCCCCAGAGCGGGGGCGCAGAAGACTGACCAGCCGCGCAAAGGCCCCAAGAGGTCCAAGAAAACACCTCCCCTTGCTCCGCCGGTTTCGAGCTCCATCGCTGCGACGACTTCCCAGGCCGGTGCTTCCACAACGGCGCCGTCCTCGCAGGTCGTTGCCTCGGCAGTGGCGCCAACTTCGTTGGTTGGTCCCTCCGCTATGGCTGAGTCCCAACCCCCCGTGGCGGTTCAGTCCTCCTTAGGTCCGCCTTCTAGAAGGCCTTCTGCTTCTCGAGCACAGAAGCTATCAGTCTCCACCCACATGGATGCATAAGTGGTTGATAATGCCGATGGGTCCCATGGATCTACGCTGGTCTCGGATGTTATGTCCCGGATCGGCTAGAGCTATGGCAGTCTCGAATCTCCCCAATGGCAGTGCTTAAATGACACCCGAGACTGCACTTTTCTCTACGAGAAGAGTATCGAGCATACTGCCGCGGTGAGTATCCTTCTATAGTCCTTCCTTTTCTGCTTATAATCACATTGACCTGGAGCTGATGGTGGTTTTTTCCTTTTTTCAGGCTCTTGCCTTCACTGCCCAGCTCAACTATAAGCTGAACAATGAGGTCCACTCGATCAAGTCTCACGCTCAGGAAGCGAAGGATCTCCAGCTCAAAGCATGTGATGATCTGAAGGCAGCGAAGGCGAAGCTTGAGGCAAGAGCCAAGGAACGTGAAGACATGGCCACCGAGCTCGGGAAGCTGAAAGCTGAGCTCGAGGAGCATAAGAGGGAGATCACCCAGCTTCAGGAGACCAACAAGAAGCTTGAAGAGGACAAGGCTGCCACCTTCGAGATCATGGAGGATGAAAAAACTCGCCTCCTTGCTGAATACAAAGAGAAGAAGGATCAAGTGGTTGACTCTGCTATGTACCGAATGTGGGCCTATAATGAAGACCTGGACACCAGCTTCTTAGGTCCTCACGAGGCGCCGCTTCTTGAAAGGTGGAATGCTTGGCTAGAGAAGGAAGAGGCTGAGCAGCTCGAGAAGGAGAAGGTTGAGCAGCTCGAGAAGGAAAAGGCTGCTCGGGACGTCGTTTCGGAGGGAGCCCAGGAGGATAGCCATGTTATTCGTCCTGAGGAATCCAGTGCTGCAGATGCTGAGAAGGCCAAGGAGACTCCTCTTCCTTGATTCTGATCTTGGGGAAACCATTTATTGGGGCTGCGTCCCCTTATTTCTGTAATTATTTTAATTTATGCCCTCGGGGCTGATACAATTTCTTTAAATATTACTTTTATATGCTTTACATTTCTTGGCTCGAAATATTTGGCACATTTTTTTACGGATGAATCATTTATGTTTATTTATCTTACAAACATATTGTGGATTTCAGTTCGAAGCTCAATGCATTCATGCACAGTTTGTTCAAATTATCCGCTTCCGACCTCGTTACTTTTCGAGGTCGGGTATTACTTTAACCATGAACCCGAAAGTACTTGTATGGTGTGTAATGTGAATGTTTGGTTATATCTTTTTTGTTTAGTCACTTTTTCTCGTCCTCGGTTTTCACTCCAAGGTTAAGAGTTCGAGACTATTTTCTTTAAGATATTCCAGCCTCGATTTCGAAATAGGTTTAGGTTCCTACTTACCATCGATTAGTTTTTATCCTTTGGCTGGTTTGTTCCGAACCTGTTAAGTTTGCACATCTGGTTTAACTCCAAATGTTTTTCGGTTTTTTATAATTCGGTTATGCCCGAACTATCTCAACTCGCGTGTTTGGTTATATCCAAATACTTTATATATTTTTGATAATTCGGTTATGTCCGAACTATCTAGGCTCGCGTATTTGGTTATATCCAAATACTTTATATGTTTTTGATAATTCGGTTATATCCGAACTATCTAGGCTCGCGTATTTAGTTATATCCAAATACTTTATATATTTTTGATAATTCGGTTATGTCTGAACTATCTAGGCTCGCGTATTTTGGTTATATCCAAATACTTTATATGTTTTCGTATATGTTATTTTATTTTTTAAGCTGATGGTATATGTACCAATGATACCCCCTTAATATCCTATGAGTGTGACCATAGGTTATTAAATTAAGAGAGATTGCAAAAATAAAAAGAAATAACATATTTGAACGAAATGGATCTTTTATTTGATGACATTCAAAAACAAATAAGCTAATACAAATAGAAACTCATGGTTATAGGCAACACTTTTCCTACACTACTGATAGTAAGGTCTAAGGTGTTCGCCATTCCATGCTCGCGGTACTAGGCTCCCGTCCAATCTCGCCAGTTTGTACACACCAGGTCGGATGACTGACTCTATCTGGTATGGTCCTTCCCAGTTCGGCCCGAGCACTCCAGCTGCCGGATCTCGAGTTTCCAAGAATACGCGTCTTAACACCAGATCTCCCATTCCGAATTTTCGATCTCGAACCCGTTTGTTGAAATATCTGGTAGTTCGTTGCTGGTAGGCAGCATTTCTCAGCTAAGCCTCTTCTCTTTTTTCTTCAATCAAGTCTAAGGTTTCCTCGAGCTGAGCATGGTTTGAACTTTGGTCATAAATCTGAGTTCGGATCGTTGGGATTTCGACTTCTATGGGCAACATTGCCTCGCAGCCGTATGCTAGAGAGAACGGGGTATGTCCTGTCGAGGTTCGAGTTGTTGTTCTGTATCCCCAGAGGACTCGGGGCAATTCTTCGGGCCACCGTCCCTTTGCTTCTTCCAACTTTTTCTTTAGAGAACTCTTGAGAGTTTTGTTCACAGCTTCGACCTGGCCATTCGCTTGAGGATGAGCCACTGATGAAAAACTCTTTATTATACCGTTCTTTTCACAAAATTTGGTGAATAGGTCGCAATCGAACTGGGTTCTGTTGTCAGATACAATCTTCCTCGGTACTCTGTATCGGCACACGATACTCTTTACAACGAAATCAAGGATCTTTTTCGAGGTTATAGTTGCCAACGGTTCAGCCTCCGTCCATTTTGTGAAGTAATCCACAGCGACTACAGCATATTTCACTCCGCCTTTGCCAGTCGGGAGAGAGCCTATGAGGTCGATGCCCCATATCGCGAAAGGCCATGGGGATGTCAACATGGTCAGCTCGGATGGTGGGGCTCGGGGTATCGTGGCGAATCTCTGACATTTGTCGCACTTCTTCACATACTCGAAAGAATCTGTTTTAATGGTTGGCCAGAAATATCCCTGGCGTATGATCTTCTTGGATAGGCTATGCCCCCCGGTGTAATCTCCGCAGAACCCTTCATGAATTTCTTCAATGATTTTCTTAGCTTCGGGAGGGGTTACGCACCTGAGTAACGGCATGGAATATCCCCTTCGGTATAGCCTTCCATCCAAGATTGTGTAACGAGGAAGTTGATACATCAACTTTCGAGCTTGGTTTCGATCTTTTGGAAGAACTCCATTTTCGAGATAATCAACTATGGGGGTCATCCAGGTCGGCTCTGTTTCAATCATACACACATCTTCCTCTTCTGGCTCATTAATGCTAGGTGCTGATAGGTGTTCTACGGGCACAACATTCAGCTCTTCGTTTTCGGTGGACGTGGCGAGTCGAGCTAAGGCATATGCATTCGAGTTCTGCTCGCGGGGAACCTGTTCGATTGTATAGAATTCGAAACATTCTAACGCGAATTTTTCCTTCTCCAAATAAGCTGCCATTCTCGTGCCACGAGCCTGATATTCACCCAAGATTTGATTAACCATGAGCTGGGAGTCACTGTAGCAGTGTATAGCTCTAGCTTTGAGCTCCTTTGCTATACAAAGTCCCGCGAGTAAAGCCTCGTATTCGGCCTCATTATTTGATGCTTTAAAGCCAAATTTTAAGGCAGAATGAAATCTACTCCCTGCGGGGGTAACCAGAATGACCCCTGCCCCCGCTCCATTATCATTTGACGAGCCGTCGACGTAAAGTTTCCACAGCTCGTGGGTCGTGGTTATTACCTCGTCGTCGGCTATACCCGTACATTCCACTATAAAGTCCGCCAATGCCTGTGCCTTGATGGTCGTTCTTGGGTGGTAGGTGATCTCGAACTGTCCGAGCTCAACAGCCCATTTAAGAAGTCGGCCTGAAGCCTCTGGTTTAGATAGGACTTGTCTAAGTGGCTGATCAGTCAGCACATGGATGGGATGTGCCTGAAAGTAGGGGCGGAGCTTACGGGATGAATGAATTAGACTAAGCGCGAGTTTCTCCATCAGTGGATATCTTGACTCTGCCCCCAGTAATCTTTTGCTGATGTAGTAAACGGGTCTTTGCACCCTCTCTTCTTCTCGGACGAGTACTGCACTTATCGCGTGTTCGGTAGTTGAAAGGTATAGGTACAGTATTTCTCCTGTTTCAGGTTTTGACAAGATGGGTGGTTCCGCAAGGTGCTTTTTCAGCTCCTGAAAGGCCAGCTCGCATTCCTCTGTCCATTCAAAATTCTTACCTCCTCTCAGTAAGTTGAAAAATGGAAGACCACGATCCGTAGATTTCGAGATGAATCTGCTTAGGGCTGCCATCCTGCCAGTCAGACTTTGGACATCTTTGTGTTTTCGAGGCGAGGGCATATCAATCAGGGCCTTGATCTTGTCGGGGTTAGCCTCGATTCCACGGGAGTTCACAATAAAGCCCATAAATTTTCCTGAAGATACCCCGAAAGTGCACTTCTGAGGATTTAGCTTCATGTTATACTTCCTGAGTACGCCGAAGCACTCTTCGAGGTCATCAACATGGTTCTTGTCGAGTTGAGACTTTACAAGCATGTCATCAACATAAACCTCCATGTTGTTCCCTATTTGTTCTGAAAACATCATGTTTACGAGCCGCTGGTATGTGGCTCCAGCATTCTTGAGCCCGAATGGCATGACATTATAACAATATAGCCCTTTATCAGTGATGAAGCTCGTGTGTTCTTGGTCGGGGGCATGCATGGGGATCTGGTTATATCCAGAATAGGCATCCATGAACGACATCAGGCCATGCCCCGCCGTGGCATCCACGAGCTGGTCAATCCTTGGTAACGGAAAACAGTCTTTTGGGCAAGCTTTGTTGAGATCCGAGTAGTCAATACAGGTTCTCCACGTCCCATTGGGCTTTGGGACCAACACCGGATTGGCTACCCAGTCAGGGTAAAAGGCATCCCTGATGAAATGGTTTGCCTTTAACCTGTCCACCTCCTCCTTCAGTGCTTTCTTTCTGTTTTCGTCCAGCTGTCTTTGCTTTTGTTGCTTTGGGGGAAAGCTTTTGTCTATGTTTAGAGCGTGGCTTGCCACATTCGGGCTTATTCCTACCATGTCTGAGTGCGACCACGCGAAGACATCCTGGTTTTTCTTCAGAAAGAAAATTAATTGCTATTTTGCCTCATCTTGGAGGTGTTTTCCGACCTTCACTTTCTTCGAGGTATCAGTTTCTTCGAGCTGAATTTCTTCGAGCTCCTCTAAAGGTTCGAGGTCAGCTTTCTCCTCAATCCTCGGATCAATCTCCTCGTCAATTTCTAAAACTGTTCCATCTTTGTTTTGTATGATAACGAGTGCTTGAGCGTTCGTTTGCTTCTTTCCCCTCAAGGAGATGCTATAGCATTCTCTCCCTGCCAACTGGTCTCTTTTTAATGTCCCGACTCCGCTGGGGGTCGGGAACTTAAGGGCTAGATGCCGTACTGATGAAACTGCCCCCAGCCCGACCAGGGTGGGTCTCTCGAGCAGTACATTGTAGGCAGATGGTAAGTCTACTACTACGAACTCCATTATCTTGGTCACCGAGACTAGATAGTCTCCCAAGGTTATGGGGAGCTCAATAGATCCCATACAGGCAGTTCCTTCTCCTGAAAAGCCGTACAAAGTAGTTGCACATGCTTTCAGGTCGCGAAGGGAGAGTCCCATCTTCTCTAGGGTTGCTTTGTAAAGGATGTTGACTGAGCTCCCATTATCTATGAGAACTCGGTGAACCCTTTTATTGGCCAAATGAAGAGTAATAACCAGCGGATCATGATGAGGGAATTGAACATGGGAGGCGTCTTCCTCGGTGAAGGTTATAGGTTGTGTTTCAATTCTCTGGCTTTTTGGTGCCCTAGGTTCGGGTTCATAAGGAGACCCGTCCCCTGTCTTCAACTTGTTAACATACCTCTTTTGGGCATTCCTGCCCCCTCCTGCGAGGTGAGGCCCACCCGAGATGGTTATTACATCCTCTCCATCAATCGGCGGGGGCCTGTCCTCTTCCCGAGATCGGGAGTTATTGTTTTGCGTGGTCGGAGGCGCGGCTACTCTCTGGCCCACGGCTGCCTGACCAGTACTCTGGTTTTTGACATAATGTCGGAAGTAACCTCTCGAGATCAACCCTTCGATCTCGTCCTTCAGTTGTCGACATTCATCGGTTGTATGTCCGGTGTCTCTGTGGAACCGACAATATTTACTGGAGTCCCTTTTGGATTTTTGATTTCTCATCGGGTCAGGGCGCCTAAAGGGGACCTGGTTCCCATTAGCCAAGTATATGTTCTCCCGAGACTCATTGAGCTCGGTGTATACCTTATACACGGAGAAATACCTCTCCCCTTTCTTTTTCTTTCCTCCCTCAGCTTCGAGGTTACTTCCTTCGTTCTTTTTCCTATTGGAGGGGTTCTCCGAGGTAGGCTTTGGTGCTGCTGGGTCAGCCGAGGTTGAGGCAGAGTTGATGTTTATCGTTGTAGTTTTGGACAGGGAGGTCGCTTTGAGCGTCGACCTCGCTTCCTCTACATTGACAAACCTCTGCGCTCGTCTGTTAAACTCGGTTATCGACCTTACCAGTTTCCCTTGCATGTCTTCCCAAAGGGCACTTCCCGATAATACGCCAGCTCGGATAGCCATGAGGTGTCCACTGTCATCCACATCCCGAGCTCGGGCTACTTCCAGATTAAATCTTGTCAAGTAACTCTTCAATGTTTCGCCCGGTTGTTGCCGGACGTTTGTTAAGGTGGATGCTTCTGGTCTGACCCCTACCATTGCTCTGAACTGCTTCTTAAAGTCTTTAGACAACTGCTCCCATGAGGTTATTGAGTGTCTCTTATACTTTTCGAACCAACTTTTGGCAGGTCTTGCCAATGATGTTGGAAACAACATGCACCTGAGCTCGTAACCCACGTTACTGGCTCTCATGATAGTGTTGAACGTGCTCAGGTGACTACACGGGTCGGTCTTTCCTTCAAACATAGGGACGTGAGGAATCTGAAACCCTTGAGGAAATTGAGTGTCAGAAATATGGGGAGAAAACGGCTCGAGCTCCTCATCAGAGTCCTCATATCGACCATTTCCTCGTTCGTTCTTTAAAAGCCTAAAGGCTCTTTCGAGCTGATCGATTCTTTCTTGAACTGGGTCAGTAGGAGGTGCTGTCTGAAATTGACTGTCATTGATAGTGATTCCAGGCTCGCGTCTTCGCAAGGGATCTCTACGCTTATTCAAGCGATCCCTTAGGTCCGGATTTGTTTGATCTCCATTCCCCCGACTCTGATTCAGATGATTTCGCAGGTCGGGATGATTCTTGCGACTTCCAGTATTCTTACGACCTCGGTCGTGTTTACTGATAGACTTGGTCTCTCCGGACTCATCAGTGGTGAAACTCATTGCGCGGTTATTTCGTGATGGATTCTTTCCACGTCGCCTCGTCTCCGCAGTGCGAGACCGAGACGTCTGACTTCTCTCAGATGGAGCGCCTCTCCGCTCCTGGAAAGTCTCTCTGTTTCCTTGTCTTTCCCCCGCACGCCCTTGATCCTGATCTCGAACAGGTTGAGCGTTTCTGTGTGGGGGCAAAGGATATCTTATGGGTGACGGAGGGAACCGTATAGGCGACGGTGGCTGCCACCCTTGTCGCGGCCTAGAGGGTCCAGAATTTTCCTGAGATGGGTCAGTCGCATTCGGTGCGCTCCCAGGTACCTGAGTCCAAGCCTCTGCAAGGTTTCGGTTATTCTCTGCTCCTGCAGGCACTTCTACAGGCGGGTTAGCCGGGGCCTGAGCTCGAGTACTCCTCTAGGGCCTAGGTGGAGCGGATGGCTCCGCTGGTGTCGGAGGTTGAGTTGGCCTCCTTGTGGCAGCATCCTTTCATGGACGCCCGCGGGGCCTCCGGGGTGGAACATGTACGTCCCTTGGAGGAGGGACTTGGTTTTCGCGCGGAGGCGGGGGCTGAGCCACCTGTGCCTCTGCGGCTATCCTTGTTAACTCCTCATTCTGTTTGTTGGCCTCTGCCAACAGCTGCTTCAGTTGCCGGTTTTCAAGTTCCACAATAGGAACGTTCCGCTCAGGATTGTAGTACATATCCTCATCTCTTGGTGGAGGAGGTGGTCCCCGGGAATCAGAGGACCCACTTCTCTCTTCCACATCCGGGTTCTCCATTGGTTGTTTTCCAGGACGTCTTGGGCAACTTTCATCAGGTGTGTTCTGATTGTGTTGTGGCCATGATTTTCTCAGGGATGAATGCTTAAGGCTCTCAATGAAAGCACCAAACTGTTGACGCCGTTTTTCGTCAAACAGTGAAAGAAGAGCACGTAAACAATAACTGATAATGGCCAATTTAAATAAAACAATATAAACACACGATTTTTACGTGGTTTAGCAGTTAAATCTGCCTAGTCCACGAGTTTCTGTTATTAAACTCAAGATTATCTCTGAAAATTCTTAAGCATGAATTCTTCAGAGTTTTCTCTCAAGGTTCAGAATTTCGGTCCCTTACAATGGTGCATGGCCTCTCTATTTATAGAGAAGGCTGCTGAATACTATCCCACATATTTTGGGTAGTTACTCTTTTTGTATAAATAGAATAATGACTTTAAATGCCTATAATCAGATTTAAAAGAAAACGTCCCCTAAAGATCAGGTGACGTATAACTGACCAAATAATATCCCACGATTCTAGGGGATTTACAATAATAAATGAGGATTACATCTCATATTTACAACACTTATAGATATTCAAGGTAGTCATCACGTATCTCTAAGGCTTTTGGCCTCCCAGGTTTCCTGTCATCTTTCGAGCTAGAGATATCTCCTGAGGTCACACGGCTTTCGAGGTCGTATGTGCGTCGAACTCGGGACCCCTGATCCGAGGTCATCCCTGGAGATGAAAGCGTCCCCGGAGCTATCTTTCGAGATCATGAATACTTCGAGGTCACCATATTCGAGGTCGTCTATGTCTTGCAGGCTCGACATTCAATCCTGGAGCATGTTTCCAACCTTATGAGTCCACTTATTTGCGAATCCAACTTTCGAGGTCATATTTAACATAGCTCGAAATCTGGGTGTAACAACAGTGTAAGAGGTTGTAATCTATCCTGTGTGGTGGTGGTGTAACCTTCATTTTGTCATATTCATCATGGTCACTACCAGGGAATCTAATAGACTAATAGTATATAAAGTTAAATATTAATATGTTGAGTTGTATCTTATTTGCAGATGAAGATAATGTTTTTTTATTGAAAAACAAAAAGAAAAATTAGTATGAACTGATTTTTTTAGTGTCAATTGTCTAAATAATTTATTTTTTAAAGTCATTTTGCACTCTAGTATAGTTTTAATAATTTTTTATAAAATAGATTCTCATAATTTAGACAAGTGTTCAAAAAATTCAACAGGCAGACAAAAATTTTAGACAGCTGGTCGAAAAATTTAGACAACTGGTCGAATTTTAGATAAAGATCATTTTGCAAAAAATTATCAAAAGTAGCCAAATTGCAAAATTACTTAAAAAAAATGGGATATTTACGCCGAAAATACCTAAGTTTTATAGATTGAGATACTTAAATACCTAAGTCTTTTTTTTGCAGCTAAAATACCTTCCGTCAACATTTCTTGGCACCCGTAGGTACCTCGCCGTTAAGTGTCAGGTAAACGTCTATGTGGCGGCTTCTGATTAGTCCAAGTGGATATTTTTTTTTATTTAAAAAAAGTTATTTAAATATTTAAAAATTAAATAAAAATCTAATTAAAAGTAAAACAAAAATCTGATTAACAACTATCTAAAAATTAAAACATTATCAAAATTAACATAAAAATGACTTTATTTTTTTTAATTAACTAATTAATGAATAAAATCTTCAAAAACAAATCTAATTTTTTAAAATCATGTTAACCAACATATGAGAATTGATGATTACTTTTTTGTTTTTTCTCAAAATTATATTTGATGATTTGAAACCAATTGAATTTCTGCAAATACACTACCGTCACCATCATCAATCTTTGCTGCCACCTATCAAAATAAAACTACAACAAAACCAAGATATATATACCAATCTTTGCTTCAATGGTACCAATAATACCAAGATCAGCTCTATCCACCACCAAACATTGCTCTCCCCATATTTGTCCACCATTGTAAAAGCACCCATCTCCTCAGATCTATCATCCTCGACAAGCATCCCTCTCCCAGATTTGTCCATCGTTGCCCACCATGCATTTCGTCGTCCCTAGCTTCGTTGTAGATCTGTCGTCCCAAGACCTATGAACCAAGATCCCATCCTGAGCATCGATTCAGATCTCGTCGCAAGCTTCGTCGGTGGCTGGGTGCCATTAAAGTCGGCGGCGGCTTCATCGTTCCAACTGTTGCCTAAGAAGAAAAAAGAAGAAGAATAATGGGGAAGAAGGAACATAAGAAAGAGAGAGATTCTAGGGATTTTGTTTTTTATTTTGTTTTTTTGTTTAAGTTTAGTTTTTTTTAATCAGTGTAATTTTTATATAGTTTGAGTTTTAAATTAAATTTAAATTTTATTTAATTATTAAATTGATTTTTAAAATTTTAATTATATAAAGATGAATTTTTAAATATTTAAATGAATTTTTTAAAATAAAAAATATAAAAATATTCACTTGGACCAATCAGAAGCTGCCACATAGACGTTTATCTGGCACTTAACGACAAGGTACCTATGGGTGCCAAGAAATATTGATGAAAAATATTTTAGCCGCAAAAAAAAAAAGACTTGGGTATTTAAGTATCACAATCTATAAAACTTTAGGTATTTTCGCCGCAAATATCCCAAAAAAATCTCATTTCACCAAGTTATATTTTTTTATTATTTTAAAAAAATTGATTGAAAAAGGAAACATATTTTGCCACTAATTATGGTACTGTTTGGTAATAATTAAAAAAATAAATTTTTATTTATTTAATTAAAAATTTGATAATTAAACATAAAATAGTATTTTGTAATTTTATTTTTATTTATTATTTTTTAAAAATTTAATTAAAATCCAATAAATTTTGAAAATAGAATTTTTTCACTTTTAAATTTTTTTTAAACCATTTTCGACTTTTCTTTTATTTTTTTTCTATTATTCAAATCAACATCTCATTTTATATTTTTAAACACAAAATAAAAATAAAAATTATCAAACACATTTATTATTTTGTGTTTAAAATCAAAAAACAAAAATAGTTACCAAACATATTTTTTATTTTTTAAAAATATCAAAACAAAAATAAAATAATATTTCCATAATTTTGTATTTAAAAAATTTAAAAACAAAAATTTTATATTTTTAGAAAAAATTTCCATAGCAAAGCCTCATGTTCTGAGGTGAGACCATTTCATTTCATGGATGAACTCCAGATGGGTCTTCCTCAATTTCAACTCTCACTTGCCATCTTGGGCTTCTTCGGTCATCAAAATTTACGAAAACCCATCTCCACGAACTTCAAGATTTGTCCTCAATCATGTCGATATAAGCCGCCTCCTTTCCCATGGTGGGAGAGAAGGTGATTTTTATCTGAGTTCTTCTATTCATGCTTCTATGATCAAGATATCTGAATTTTTTTGTTTGGAGAATGGTTATATATTACGCAATGCTCTGGTCGTATGGAATTCTCTCCTCTCTGCTTACTCAAAACGGTGTGACATGTTGGATGCTCTTAAACTGTTTGATGAAATGCCTACGAAGGATACAGTTTCATGGAATACAGTGATGTCGGGGTTTCTAAGAAATGGACAGTTCCAAATGAGTTTTGAGTACTTTAAACGAATGCATGAATGGGAATTTCGGCAATTCGATAAAGCCACTTTGACTACCATTTTGTCAGCTTTAGATGGACCAGAATTTCTTTATATAAATAGGATGATACATGGATTGGTTATTCGAAGTGGATACGAGCTGGAAACTACGGTGGGAAATTCTTTAATAACATCATATTTCAAATCTGGTTGTTCAAGTTCAGCAAGACGAGTTTTCGATGAGATGTTTGAGAGTAATGTTATAACATGGACGGCTATGATCTCAGGTCTTGCACAGACTGAATTATTTGAAGAAGGTTTCAAATTGTTTGTGATAATGCGTAATGGAACTGTGGATCCTAATTCTTTAACTTATTTAAGCTCGCTCACGGCATGTTCCGGTCTTCAGGCATTAAATGAAGGTCGTCAAATTCATGCCCTTTTATGGAAACTAGGAATTGAATCAGACTTGCACCTGGAGAGTGCCCTGATGGACATGTACTCAAAATGTGGTAGTATGGAAGATGCATGGAGGATTTTCGAGTCTGCAGAAGAACTTGATGAGGTTTCCATGACTGTTATTCTTGTGGGATGTGCTCAAAATGGGCTTGAGGAAGAAGCTATACAAATTTTTAAAAAAATGGTGAAGACAGGGATAAAAGTCGACCCAAATATGGTTTCAGCAGTCCTTGGAGTTTTTAATGTTGATACTTCTCTTGGTCTAGGTAAGCAAATACATGCTTTAGTGGTAAAAAAGAATTTTACTTTCAATCCTTATGTCAACAATGGTCTTATAAATATGTACTCCAAGTGTGGAGAGTTGAATGTGTCAATCAAAGTCTTCAATGAGATGCCTCAGAGGAACCCAATCTCATGGAATTCCATGATTGCAGCCTTTGCTCGTCACGGGGATGGCTTTGGAGCACTACAATTGTATGAAAAGATGAAATTTGAAGGGGTGCGGCCTACTGATGTTACATTTTTGTCTCTGCTTCATGCTTGCAGTCATGTAGGATTAGTTGAAAAGGGTATGGAGTTCCTGAATGCCATGGCTAAAGATTATGGGCTGAGTCCAAGAACAGAGCACTATGCTTGTGTAGTTGACATGTTAGGCCGGGCCGGACTTCTCAAGGAAGCTAAAAAATTTATCGAAGTCTTGCCAGAAAATCCTGGTCCTCTAGTTTGGCAAGCACTGCTTGGTGCTTGTAGTTTTCATTCTGATTCTGAATTGGGTAAATATGCTGCTGAACAATTGGTTATGGCTGCTCCTGACAGCCCAGCACCATATGTTTTGCTTGCCAATATATATTCCTCAGAAGGGAATTGGAAAGAGAGAGCAAGGACAATTAAGAGAATGAAGGAGATGGGGGTAGTAAAAGAAACAGGTATTAGTTGGGTTGAGATAGAAAAGAAAGTCCACAGCTTTGTTGTTTGGGACAGATTGCATCCACAAGCTGAGATCATATATGGGGTTTTAGCCCAACTGTTTAGACTCATGACAGACGAGGGATATGTCCCAAATAAGAGATTTATTCTCTATTGTTTGGATCCAGATGAAAATAGATAGACAATTTTTAGTAGATTTGTTCAGGGTAGCAGCAGTTTTGTTTCAGGAAAATTATATATATATATATATATATATATATCTTTACATATATTATAAATGTGTCTAACAAAAATTGATGTTTTCCGTCATATTTAATAAATATTTTTATTATTTTCTAAAACCTTTAGTTTTAAAATCATTTAAATAAAGTGAATAAACTATACATAAAATAAAAAAAGTAATAAAGTCATTTAAATCAAGTAAATAAAAAAAAATCACATTTCATATACAGATATTTAAATTACTTTATTTATTATATTTTTAAATTTATTACCCTAAAATATTTAGGGATATTGGCGGCGATAATAGCCAAATTTTTTCAAAAGTTATACTTTAATACCCAAATCTTTTTTTGTGGTAATAATATCTAAATCTTTAATTTTTGTGCTTCTGTTAGTACTCACCGTTAACTGCCTGTTATGTATCAATGTGACATTTTTTTTATTAATCTAATTAGTGGTGATAATACTCAATTCTTTTCAAAAGTTACACTTTAATACCTAATTTTTTTGTGGTAATATTTAAATCTACAATTTTGATGCAACAGTTACTACTCACCGTTAACTGTCCGTTAAATATCCACGCGACACATGAATTTTTAAATGATTTTAGTCTGAATTCTTTAAATATTATAAAAATCATTTTAAAATTTTAAAAATCTAAAAGATTATTAAAATCTAATTAATAATATGGATTTTGGGATGATTTTGAGTTTCAATTTTAATTTGGGTTGTTTCGAATTTGCAAATGTTAGTTTTATTAATTAGTTTCTAATAATCTTTTAGATTTTTTAAATTTTTAAATGATTTTTATAATATTTACAGAATTTAGGGATATTGACGACAATAATACACAAATCATTTATAAAGTTATAATTTAATACCTAAATTTACGAGTATAAAAATATGTCATGTGGATACTTAACGGTGAGTAATAACAGTTACACAAAAATTGTAAATTTACGTATTATTACCGCAAAAAAAAAAAAATTGGGTATTAAAGTGTAACTTTTGAAAAATTTAGGTATTATCGCTGCCAATATCCCAAATATATATACACTTAAATGTATTATTTTCGTTCTTTTATCAATTATTTATATTGTCATTTTGTTTATCCAAATATATATGTAATAATGAAAAAAGACAAATATATATTTTTTTATTTTGTGTATATTTTTTTTAATGAGAAATTACTTATTTTAATTTTTTCTAGGCATTAATTAAATAATATATATTTATATATAACTTTTTGTTGGCTTTAATTTTTTTAAAATTAAATAATTAAAATTTGATCAAATAAAAATTTTAAATTCATAATTTTAATTTAGAGTTTTTTAATATGTTATTATATTAAAAATCATAGATATTTTTTCTAAAAGAAAATTTTAATTTTAAAACTAAAGTGGATAATATATATAATATTGTTATACCAAGATTTCGAACCATGTTAAATGTGACCTCGAAAGCTGGGTTCGCAGCGAATGAACCTGTAAAGTTCGAAGTATGCTCTAGGATTAAATATCGAGCCTGCAAGATTCAAGACGACCTCGAATGTGGTGGCCTCAAAACGTTCACGATCTCGAAAGGTAGCTCCCGAGACGCATCTATCCTCAGGAATGACCTCAGATCAGGGGGTCCGAGCCTGACGTACGTACGATCTCGAAGCCATGTGACCTCGGGAGATGTCATTAGCTCGAAAGCTGATGAGAAACCTGGGAGATTAAGGGCTTGGAGATATATGATAATGACTTTGAATATCTATAAGTGTTGTTTATAAGGGGCGTGTTCTGCATTTATTAATGTAAATCCCATAAAATCATGGGATATTATTCGATTAGTTAAACGCCCCTTGGTCTTCAGGGGACGTTTCCTTTTATATCGGATTACAGGCATTTAAAGCAATTTATTTTATTTATACAAAAAGAGTAACTACCCAAAATATGTGGGATAGTATTTTGCAACCTTCTCTATAAATAGAGAGGTCATGCACCATTGTAATGGACCGAAATTCTGAATCTTGAGAGAAAACTCTGAAGAATTCATGCTTAAGAATTTTCAGAGATAATCTTGAGTTTAATAACAAAGACTCGTGGACTAGGCCGATTTAACTGCTGAACCACGTAAAAATCGTGTTTTGTGTTGTTATATTTTAATTGGTCATTACTGGTTGCTGTTTACGTGCTCTTCTTTCACTGTTTACGAAAAACGGCGTCAACAGTTTGGTGCTTTCATTGAGAGCCTTAAGCATTCATCCCTGAAAAAGTCATGGCCACTAACAATCAGAACACACCTGAAGAAAATTACCCAAGACGTCCTGGAAAACATCCAATGGAGAACCCGGATGTTGAAGAGAGAAGTGGGTCTTCTAATTCCCGGGGACCACCTCCTCCACCAAGAGATGAGGATATGTACTACAATCCTGAGCGGTATGTTCCTATTGTGGAACTTGAGAACCGGCAATTGAAGCAGCAGTTGGCAGAGGCCAACAGACGGAATGAGGAGTTGGCAAGGATAGCCGCAGAGGCGCAGGAGGCTCAGCCCCCGCCTCCACGCGAAAACCAAGTTCCTCCTCCAAGGGACGTGCATGTTCCTCCCCGTAGACCCCGTGGGCGTCCACGAAAAGATGCTGCCACAAGGAGGCCGACCCAACCTCCGGCACCAGCAGAGCCATCTGCTCCACCTAGGCCCTAGAGGAGTACTCGGGCTCGGGCCCCGGCTAACCTGCCTGTGGAAGTGCTTGCAGGAACTGAGAATAACCGAACCCCTGCAGAGGCTCGGACTCAGGTACCTGGGAGCGCACCAAACGCGACCGACCCATCTCGGGCAAATTCTGGACCCTCTAGGCCACGACATGGGTGGCAGCCACCGTCACCTATACGGTTCCCTCCATCACCCATAAGATATCCTTCGCCCCCCCCGCAGGAACGCTGAACCCGTTCGAGATCAGGGTGAAGGGCGTACGGGGGGAAGGCAAGGAAACGGGGAGGCTTTCCAAGAGCGGAGAGGCGCCCCATCTGAGAAAATTCAAACGTCTCGGTCTCGCACGGCGGAGACGAGACAACGTGGGAATAATCCATCACGAAATAACCAAGCAATGAGTTTTACCAGTGATGAGTCCGGAGATACCAGGTCGGTCAGTAAGCATGACCGAGGTCATAAGAATACCGGAAGCCGCAAAAATCGTCACGACTTGCGAGATCACCTAAATCAGAGTCGGGGTAATGGTGACCAAACGAATCCTGACTTGAGGAATCGCTTGAATAGGTGTAGAGATCCCTTGCGGAGACGCGAGCCTGGAATCACGATCAATGACAATCAATTCCAGACAGTACCTCCTACGGACCTAGTCCAAGAAAGAATCGGTCAGCTTGAAAAAGCCTTTAGGCTTTTGAAGAATGAACGAGGAAATGGTCGATATGAGGACTCTGACGAGGAGCTCGAGCCATTTGCTCCCCATATTTCCAACACTCCATTTCCTCAAGGGTTTCGGATCCCTTACGTCCCAACGTTTGAAGGAAAGACCGACCCGTGTAGTCACCTGAGCACGTTCAACACTATCATGAGAGCCAGTAACGTGGGTTACGAGCTCAGGTGCATGTTGTTTCCAACATCATTGACAGGACCTGCCAAAAGTTGGTTCGAAAAATATAAGAGACACTCAATAACTTCTTGGGAGCAGTTGTCTAAAGACTTTAAGAAGCAGTTCAGAGCAATGATGGGGTACAGACCAGAGGCATCCACCTTAACTAACGTCCGACAACAGCAGGGCGAAACACTAAAAAGTTACTTAACAAGATTTAATCTGGAAGTCGCACGAGCTCGGGACGTAGATGACAGTGGACACCTAATGGCTGTCCGAGCTGGTGTAATGCCGGGAAGTGCCCTTTGGGACGACATGCAAGGGAAACCGGTAGGGTCAATAACCGAGTTTAACAGACGAGCGCAGAGGTTTGTCAATGTAGAGGAAGCGAGGTCGACGCTCAATGCGACTTCCCAGCCCGAAACTACAACGATAAACATCAACTCTGCCTCAACCTCGGCGGACCCAGCAGCTCCAAAGCCTGCCACGGAGAACCCCTCCAAGAGGAAAAAGAACGAAGGAAGTAACCCCGAAGCCGAGGGAGGAAAGAAAAAGAAAGGGGAGAGGTATTTCTCCGTGTATAGAGTATACACCGAGCTCAATGAGTCTCGGGAGAACATATACCTGGCTAATGAAAACCAGGTCCCCTTTAGGCGTCCGGACCCGATGAGAAATCAAAAATCCAAGAGGGATTCCAGTAAGTATTGCCGGTTCCACAGAGACACCGGGCATACAACCGATGAATGTCGGCAATTGAAGGACGAGATCGAAGGGTTGATCTCGAGAGGTTACTTCCACCAATATGTCAAAAACCAGAGTACTGGTCAGACGGCCGCAAGCCAGAGAGTAGCCGCGCCTCCGACGACACAAAACAATAATTCCCGAGCTCGGGAAGAAGACAGGCGCCCGCCGATAGATGGAGAGGATGTAATAACCATCTCGGGAGGGCCTCATCTCGCAGGAATGGGTAGGAATGCCCAAAAGAGATATGTTAACGAGCTGAAGACTAGGGACGGGTCTCCCTATGAACCCGAACCTAGGGCTCCAAAAATTCAGAGGATTGAGACACAACCAATAACCTTCACCGAGTAAGACGCCTCCCATGTCCAGTTTCCTCACCATGATCCGCTGGTCATTACTCTTCAGCTGGACAACAAGAGGGTCCACCGAGTTCTCATAGATAATGGGAGCTCAGTCAACATACTTTACAAAGCAACCCTCGAGAAGATGGGACTCTCCCTTCGCGACCTGAAAGCGTGTGCAACTACGTTGTACGACTTTTCAGGAGAAGGAACCGCCTGCATGGGATCCATCAAGCTCCCCGTGACCTTGGGAGACTACCCAGTCTCGGTAACTAAGATAATTGAGTTCGTGGTAGTAGACTTACCATCTGCCTACAATGTGCTGCTCGGGAGACCCGCCCTGGCCGGGCTGGGGGCAGTTTCATCAGTAAGGCATCTGGCCCTTAAGTTCCCAACCCCTAGCGGAGTCGGGACATTGAAAGGAGACCAGTTAGCAGGGAGGGAATGCTACAACATCTCCTTGAGAGGAAAGAAACAGACGAGCACACAAGCACTCGTCTTCGTACAAAACAAAGACGGAACGGTCTTAGAGATTGACGAAGAGATTGATCCGAGGATTGAGGAGAAAGTTGACCTCGAACCTTTAGAGGAGCTCGAAGAAATTCAGCTCGAGGAAGCTGATCCCTCGAAGAAGGTGAAGGTCGGAAAACACCTCAAAGACGAGGCAAAATAGCAATTAATTTTCTTTTTGAAGAAAAACCAGGATATCTTTGCGTGGTCACACTCAGACATGGTGGGGATAAGCCCGAATGTAGCAAGCCACGCACTGAACATAGACAAAAGCTTTCCCCTGAAGCAACAAAAGCGAAGACAGCTGGACGAAGACAGAAAGAAAGCACTAAAGGAGGAGGTTGACAGGTTAAAGGCAAACCGATTCATTAGGGATGCCTTTTACCTTGACTGGGTAGCCAATCCGGTGTTGGTCCCAAAGCCCAATGGGACGTGGTGAACCTGTATTGATTACTCAGACCTCAACAAAGCTTGCCCAAAAGACTGTTTTCTGTTACCAAGGATTGACCAGCTCGTGGATGCCACGGCGGGGCATGGCCCGATGTCGTTCATGGATGCTTATTCTGGATATAACCAGATTCCCATGCATGCCCCCGACCAAGAACATACGAGCTTCATCATGGATAAAGGGCTATACTACTATAATGTCATGCCATTCGGGCTCAAGAATGCTGGAGCCACATACCAGCGGCTCGTAAACATGATGTTTTCAGAACAAATAGGGAACAAGATGGAGGTATATGTTGATGACATGCTTGTCAAGTCTCAACTCAACAAGAACCATGTTGATGACCTCGAAGAGTGCTTCGGCGTGCTCAGGAAGTATAACATGAAGCTAAATCCTCAAAAGTGCACTTTTGGGGTGTCTTCAGGAAAATTTCTGGGCTTTATTGTCAACTTTCGTGGAATCGAGGCTAACCCCGACAAGATCAAGGCCCTGATCGACATGCCCTCACCTCGAAGGCATAAAGATGTCCAAAGTCTGACTGGCAGGATGGCAGCCCTAAGCAGATTCATCTCGAAATCTATGGATCGTGGTCTTCCATTTTTCAACTTATTGAGAGAAGGTAAGAAGTTTGAATGGACGGAGGAATGCGAGCTGGCCTTTCAGGAGCTCAAAAAGCACCTTGCAGAACCACCCATCCTGTCAAAACCTGAAACAGGAGAAATACTGTACTTATACCTTTCAACCACCGAACACGCGATAAGCGCTGTGCTCGTTCGAGAAGAAGAGAAGGTGCAAAGACCCGTTTACTACATCAGTAAAAGATTACTAGGGGCAGAATCAAGATACCCATTAATGGAGAAACTCGCGCTCAGTTTAATTCATTCATCTCGTATACTCCGCCCCTACTTTCAGGCGCATCCCATCCATGTGCTGACTGATCAACCACTTAGGCAAGTCTTTTCTAAACCAGAAGCTTCAGGTCGACTTCTTAAATGGGTTGTTGAGCTCGGACAGTTCGAGATCACCTACCACCCGAGAACGACCATTAAGGCACATGCATTGGCGGACTTCATAGTGGAATGTACTGGAATAGCCGATGACGAGGTAATAACCACAGCCCACGAGCTGTGGAAACTTTACGTCGACGGCTCATCAAATGAAAATGGAGCAGGGGCAGGGGTCATTCTGGTTACCCCCGCAGGGAGTAGATTTCATTCTGCCTTAAGATTTGGCTTTAAAGCGTCGAATAATGAGGCCGAATACGAGGCTTTACTCGCGGGACTTTGTATAGAAAAGGAGCTCAAAGCTAGAGCTATACACTGCTACAGTGACTCCCAGCTCGTGGTTAATCAAATCCTAGGAGAATACCAGGCTCGTGGCACAAGGATGGCAGCTTATCTGGAGAAGGCAAAATCCGTATTGGAGTATTTCAAGTTTTATGCAGTCGAACAGGTTCCCCGAGAACCAAACTCAAATGCAGATGCTTTAGCTCGACTCGCTACATCCACCGAAAATGAGGAGCTGAATGTTGTACCCATAGAACACCTATCAGCACCTAGCATTAACGAGCCAGAAGAGGAAGATGTGTGTATGATCGAAACAGAGCCAACCTGGATGACCCCCATAGTTGATTATCTCGAAAATGGAGTCCTCCCAAAAGATCAGAACCAGGCTCGAAAGTTGATGTATCAACTTCCCCGTTACACTATTTTGGACGGAAAGCTATACAGAAGGGGATATTCCATGCCGTTACTTAGGTGCGTGATCCCTCCCGAAGCCAAGAAGATCATTGAAGAAATTCATGAAGGGTTCTGCGGAGATCACACCGGGGGGCATAGCCTGTCCAAGAAGATCATACGCCAGGGATATTTCTGGCCAACCATCAAAACGGATTCTTTCGAGTACGTGAAAAAATGCGACAAATGCCAGAGATTCGCCACGATACCCCGAGCTCCACCATCCGAGCTGACCATGTTGACTTCCCCATGGCCCTTCGCGGTATGGGGCATCGACCTCATAGGCTCTCTCCCAACCGGCAAGGGCGGAGTAAAACATGCTGTGGTCGCCGTGGATTACTTCACAAAGTGGACGGAGGCTGAACCGTTGGCGACTATAACTTCAAAAAAGATCCTTGATTTCGTGGTAAAAAGCATCGTGTGTCGATATGAGGTACCAAGGAAGATCATATCCGACAATGGAACCCAGTTCGATTGCGACTTGTTCGCCGATTTTTGTGAAAAGAACGGCATAATAAAGAGTTTTTCATCAGTAGCACACCCTCAAGCGAATGGCCAGGTCGAGGCCGTAAACAAAACTCTCAAAATTTCTCTGAAGAAAAGGTTGGAGGAAGCAAAGGGACGGTGGCCCGAAGAATTGCCCCAAGTCCTTTGGGGATATAGGACCACAGCTCGAACATCAACAGGGCATACCCCGTTCTCTCTAGCATACGGCTGCGAGGCAATGTTGCCCATCGAGGTGGAAATCTCAACAATCCGAACTCAGATTTACGTCAAAGTTCAAACCACACTCAGCTCGAGGAAACCTTAGACTTGATTGAAGAAAAGAGAGAAGAGGCTCAGCAGAGAAATGCTGCTTACCAGCAACGAACTACCAGGTATTTTAACAAGAGGGTTCGGGATCGAAAGTTCGGAATGGGAGATCTGGTGTTGAGACGCATATTCTTGGCAACGCGAGATCCAGCAGCTGGGGTGCTCGGGCCGAATTGGGAAGGACCATACCAGATAGAGTCAATCATCCGTCCCAGTGTGTACAAACTTGCGAGATTGGACGGGAGCCTGGTACCACGAGCATGGAATGGCGAAAACCTTAGACCTTACTATCAGTAGTGTAGGAAAAGTGTTGCCTATAACCATGAGTTTCTATTTGTATTAGTTTGTTTACTTTTTGATTTCCATCAAATAAAGATTTATTTCATTTAGTATATTATCTCTTTTTATTTTTTTATTTTTGCAATCTCTCTTAATTTAATAACCTATGGTCACACTCATAGGATATTAAGGGGGCATCATTGGTATATATACCATCAGCTTAAAAAATAAAAAATATATAAAGTATTTGGATATAACCAGATACGCGAACTTAGATAGTTCGGACATAACCGAATTATCAAAAACAAAGTATTTCGATATAACCAGATGCGCGAGCTTAGATAGTTCGGACATAACCGAATTATCAAAAACATGAAGTATTTGGATATAACCAGATACGCGAGCTTAGATAGTTCGGACATTAACCGAATTATCAAAAAACAGAAAACGTTTGGAGTTAACCAGATGTGCAAACTTAACAGGTTCGGAACAAACCAGCCAAAAAACTAATCGATGATAAGTAGGAACCTAAACCCACTTCGGGATAAGTCAAGATTGAGGCTGGAATATCTTAAAGAAAAATAGTTTCAAACTCTTAACCTTGGAGTAAAAATCGAGGACGAGGAAAAGTAACTAAGCAAAAAAGATATAACCAAACCATTCACGTTACATACCATATAAGTACTTTCGAGTTCATGGTTAAAGCAACATCCGACTTTGATGAATAACGAAGTCGGGAGCGGATAATTTGAACAAACTATGCATGAATGCATCGAGTTTCGAGCCTAAATCCACAATATGTTTGTATGAATAAATAAACATAAATGATTCATCCATATAAAATGTGCAAAATATTTCGAGCCAAGAAATGTAAAGCATATAAAAGTCAATGTTAAAAGAAATTGTATCAGCCCCATGGGCATAAGTTAAAAGTTACAAAAATAAGGGGACCCAGCCCCAATAAGTGATTTCCCCGAGATCAGATTTAAGGAAGAGGAGTCTCCTTGGCCTTCTCAGCATCAGTAGCACCGGACCCCCCAGGACGAATAGCATGACTATCCTTCTGAGTAGCCTCTCGAGCAGCTGCACTTGCCTCAAGACGGGCATTCCACCGATCAACATACTCGGCCTCGAGAGGACCCAGGAAGCTGGTGTCGAGGTCGGCATTATCAGCCCAAATTTTGTACATGGCTTGGTCGACCGCTTTCTCCTTCTGCTCTTTAAACTCGTCCAGGAGGCGGGCCTTCTCGCTCTCCTTGATGTCGAAGGTAGCAGATTTCTCCTCTTCGAGCTTAGCATTAGCCTTCTCAAGATGAGTCTTCACCTGTTCAAGCTCGGCATTCGTCTTCTCCAGCTCCTCGAGACGGGTTTTCATTTTTTCAAGTTCGGACTTCGAGTCCTTGAGTTCGTCCGCCATCTTAAGCTGGAGATCCTTCGACTTTTGGGCCAGAGACATGCTCGTGTGCACCTCGTTGGTCAGCTTATAGTTAAGCTGCGCTGAAACGACAAGGGCCTGAAATACAAAGAACGAATTAGATCACAAACTGAGACACAAACATTTAAAGAAGAGTTGCGAAGGCTACCGCGGCAGTGAGTTCGATACTCTTATCATAAAGAGTATTGCAGTCTGAGGCCTTGTGCACGAAGTCCCAATGGTCGGCGCCGAAGCCTGAAAAGCTCTGACCCACTCGAGAGAGGACATCCGAGTTGAGCACAGCCCCTTGGGTCCCAGCGGCGCCATCAAGCACGAACTCCTTAATATGAGGTCGGGCCATCGACAGTTGAACCTTGGAGACAGAAGGTTTCTTCGGGGGCCGACCGACTGTTATTTGAGTATCGGTCGGAGGAAGCGAGATGGGCGCGGTTGAGCCAAACGCATCAACCTGGACAATCGGTTTCGCAATTGTGCTAGCAGTAGTCTGGGTCGTTGGGGTCGTCTTGTGGCGTCTGGGGATCTTGGATGGACGGTCGGACCTCCGCGGGATTCTCGGACGTTTACTCTTCTGAGCTCCGGCTCCCTCATCGCTAAAAAGCACAGTGTCGAGATTGGGATCCATGGCACCTGCACAGTTCCAATCTAAGTTAGACAATGATAATAAGCTTGGAAAGAAAAGAAAAAAAAACAAGTAAAGAAAAGACCTAACTGGAACTCTTCCCCGAACTAGAGCTCGGGGACCATGAAATTCCCCCATCTTCAGAAGAAGCAGGGGGAGTACCTTCCCTATAGGTGGGTGATTGTAACGCCCTGGCTACCCCAGAACAGTTACGGTGAACGGTGGACCCGAAATTTGACTCACTACCTGAGTCCTTTGGTCAAAAACGTGCTCTAAGTGTAATTAACGGGTTAAGGCATAAAACCAATAAAAAGGAAATGGAGATTTTTATTACAAACTGCTCTGCAGAGCTAAACAAAACGTTTACAAGCTGTTCTCAGTAAAAAAAGGTCACTACTGTTGTAAAGTTACAATCCCGCCGACCTAAGCGGCAAAAATAGGGTAAACCCCCTAGTTCCTCTGAGAACACCTTGACCGTGGTGGTCAAGCGGCTGCATATGTACACACCACCACATCAGCTCTCCACTCAAGGCTAGGTGAGCTTCTCTTTCCCTTTACCTGCACCACATAGCACCCATGAGCCAAGGCCCAGCAAGAAAACATAACACTTTATATAACATTATCAAATGATTATCATTATAATCACACTGAGCGTAAAGCTTTCAGACAAATGGGTAAACACCACATGAGGTTCTGACAAACCACACTGAGTGACTTCCATGCAAGCCACTAATTCAGATGGAAGAGTGGCTGATGGGTAAACCACTAGCCTTCAACAGGTTCTGGTAACCACACTGAGTGACTGCCATGCAAGTCACTAATTCAGATGGGAGAGTGGCTCCTGAGTAAGCCACTAGCCTCCAAGCGCTTATTTCATTCATCGACCCTCGGGGTCGGTCTGGCATTAATGCTCTCTGAGCCATTCAATGCTGGTGATCTATCAGATCAAAACTTGTTGGCTTGCGTGACACACTCTAAGGCCGTCCTGACTAATAAGCCAGCTCAAAGTAATCAGTGCCCAGTACCACCCCTGAACCTGACTAATAAGTCACAGCTTCACAGTTGATACTAGCACTCTTGCCAAACCTGACTAATAAGTCAGTGCCATGCACAAATGAGCAACATATGCTAAGCATTCTATATTCAATCCATGTCCATATTTTCACAATCACATGCCTCATGTATATCCACGCATGTCATATTTGGGGTGCAGTTTTCTTACCTCTGGTTCGAGCAAGAACGAATAAAAGAACAACCCTGAGAACGATCGACTTTTTGGTCCTTTAGCGGTTACCTGGTCATAACCAAATCATGGGATTCCATCAATAAAATGAACAATAAAAGGTTCCCAAACCAAAACCTAACCTCTGGGACCTCAAACACTACTCAACCGGGTAGTAGGTTCAATCCCGAGGCCTTAGGCTTGCATCCCCGAGCCAAAAAGATCTCTTTGGCCAAAAATGCCTTAAGGGCCGCGGCCCTCCTTGGCCATGCCGCGGCCCGCCCCTCAAACAGAGGCGGCTAAACCCAGCAGCTCCCAAGGGCCGCGGCACACCCTGGCCATGCCGCGGCGCAACGCCCATTTCAGCCAAAACCCCTGTTTTTCTTCCTTTGCGTTTTCCCATGAAACCAACCTTTCAAACCCAATTTAAACACCACCCAAACCTCTCTCAAACACCCATTAAAACCCCTAAACAACACTCAAACTCTCCCTCATCATAACCCAAGTAAAACACCTCAAGAACTCCCTTTAATTCCAATTTTCCACACCTAAATCAAGAGCTGAAATCCATGAACGAAAACAGAGCAAAACCAGTAAAAATAATGATCAAAGCTTACCTCAAGCTTGGTATTGAACCCTCTCCAATGGCTGAACTATGTCTACAACCTCAACCTCCAAGTTTCCTAGCTTATTTCCACACCTTGAGCTCAAAACTCCAAAGAGGAAGAAGAGAGAAATGAACCTACGGGAAGGAGAAGAAGCAAAACTCTATTTTGGGTTCTGTTTCCCAGCCATCCATACATCATATATATCCTAAACACAAATGACCATTATACCCCTAGGTATAACAAAGCTTCTAAAACCAACTCAAGGGCATTTTTGACATTTTCCACCTACACCGTCAATGATAATTAACGCTTCCCAATTCCCGCTAATCTCAATATTCTCAAACACCAATATTTCACATTCCGTTACCCTTTAATACCCGGTAACACTCTAAACATTAAAAGCACCCCGAGACTCACCCCGAGCCCCGAGCTTAAGCCCGTTATGACCAAACCGATATTTAACATTCCTTGATCGTCTCATGCCAAATAGCTCGAACAAACCCACATTATAATGTGGTCTCAAATTATATCACCAACATGTGAATAAATAATCAATTTACCCTCAACGGGTCAAATTACCATCACACCCCTATATAAAGAAATATGGACACATATGCATGCATTTCACATCATATCATAATATAATCAACATATACATGCATTTAATCAATTAATAACATAATTAAGCAAGTACGGCCCTCCCGGCCTACTGTTCACGCCGTTAAATACATCGGAGAATTCGGGGCATTACAGTGATAACCTCGAAAGGTCCCTATAATCGTTGGTCCCGTACTGGACAGCTATCCCATTACACACCTCGTCCATAGTATACATGGTGTCATACTTCCCGAGCCCACTATCAAACCTATGAACACAGTCGTCTACCCAACTCCATATGTAGAAGTGGTATCTATCATGTGGGCATGAGACTAACCTATTGGGCTTATGCTTTAGTAAAGTGGGGGACCACATTCTCGAGGTATGGAGGGCTTTACCTTCATCCGAATCTGGGCTCGAGGCTTCGTCATTGGCCTCGTTCCCCGATGGCGAACTCCTCCTACGGACTGGAAGTAGGGGCCTTGCCTCTCTCCTCGGAGGGAGGACGCCTGTGGGCAGAGACACCTGCTCCCAAAGTTCATACTTTTTATTGGAACAGTCAGAGGTGGACTGGCCCTCCCCCAAAAGTCCGCATTTTCGGAGCCTATCCTCGTGTAAAAGGTATAAGAGAGACCTCCTGCCATGGGGGAGTTGGAGCAGGGTCTCTCTATGCTCCTTCATTGTCTCGTCAGGAGTGGGACGCTGAAAGTTGGCTGAAAGACAAGACATATTTCAACTAAGTACGGATCTAAGAGCTAAAATCTCGAGCACAGAAATAAAGATAACGGGAATACTTACGAATCCGCCTGAACGAGTAGTGTCGAGACGGGGACAGACCGTCTGTCCAGAAGAAGGCCTTTTTGAAATCAGGCGGATGATTGGGAAGATCTTCAAAGACCTTCTTCTCTTTGGGATAGCTCGAAAGATAATAAAAGCCATCTCCTCCCCGAGCTCAGGAGGGGTTGCTTTTCAGACAAAAGAGATATAAAATCTCTTGAGGCGAAGGCCCTTCCCACGTCAACTCGTGGTATAGCGACCTCAGGGCAGACAGCACCCTGTAAGAATTGGTGTTGAGCTGGAATGGAGCCAACCCAACGAAATCCGTGAAGTCCTTGAAAAAATACTTCAAAGGCAACAGTGCCCTCGCCCTCATATGTTCCTGGATCCATGCCGCGTATTTCACCTTGGCATCGCGGCCCCCAGGGGTGAAATAGCTTCGTTCGTGGTCGGCCGGAGCTCGACACTTCAAAGAACCTGACAAGCTGAGGCCATGGTGGGGCAAGATGTCAGTTATCTGACTAGTCGAGGTAACCGAGCTCCAATAATGCTCGGCCTCGAACATTTCTTTCCTCGGCTGTGAGGAAGAAGGTTCCCCCATTAGTGAAAATTGAAGTTCTCCTGGATTGTATGCGACAGTGACCTTTAGTGCAGGGTCGAGGGGAATCGGCCTAGGCCCTGAATTGGATTCCAGATAAAGGGCCTCCCGAAGAATTCTCCTCTTCTTCTCTATAACCTCGTCTATCTGACGGCGATAATGATCTCGAATATCCTCCTGCTCGCGCGCAAGCTCGTACTCCCGTATCCGACGTTGATTCCAAGCGAACAACGATTCTGGGCTCGGGGTTTTTGGCTCGTAAGGGATTGCCAGCAACGACCCCCACCGTCTTTCCAGATTCTATGACATCTAGCGAGAAAGAAAAAATGGTGAGGGCCATGCATGCAAGAATTACGAGTTCGATAGGACGAGCTCGGAGTTTAGGAACAAAGCAAGCTATATATTAAGACCCTTATTAAAGAGTCAGGACGTGCGTTCCACGAGAAAGGGAGGAGAGTGGATAATTTTTTGAAAATCCTGAAAATCAGGGGAAAAAGAGTGGCGGATAACCAGAAAAGGCAGCCTTGGGTTTCGTGCATTTGTCAAAGACAAGGTTTTTTACCCGAAATCTTGGTGTACAAGAAACGTCTCTTAAAACTTTAAAACCCAGAAAACAGGAATCTTGCTCAAACATCAAAACTGGGTGTGAACCAGTGATGTAAATTCAGTATGGAAATCTAAAAAAACATAAGAGCCTATCGGATAAAAATCTCCTATCATATTATGCTAAGAAAATAAACTAGTACATTCAAAGACACAGCAAGAACAGTACAAACAAAAACTGGCAAAAGGGAAAACAAAGATTGCACACTTACACAATAATGGTGATTGCAGAGAAATTGCTGACTGAAGGAGAGGCTGCAAATAAGAGCTCACGGATTCGAACAAACCGGGGGTTCTTTGCTTCTTTGGCTGAGAGAACATGCACGGGATAGAGGTTTTCTAGGATGGCCTCTGGGTTCGTCCTTTTCTTTTGTTGCTCCTGATGAACGAAAATAAAAAAGAAGATGATGAATGGGGTCTCATATATATAGATGGAAAAAGGGGATTAATCCGGGGCGTTGAATGAAATCCTTGCAAGATCCAACGGATGGGGATTACTGATAAGATGGTACCGAAAATGTGGCAGACGAATGATCGTGGGCATGTTTCCAAGGTACTCAAGTATCATAAGTGAGCAATACCCAACTGACGCGTGTCCATTTTCAGGAGTATGACGGTACGGTTCCCGAAGAAAGTAGTTCAAAAGTTTCCTTCTCTTAAGATTCGAACAAATACTTTTGAGGGGGCAAGATGTTATACCCAGATTTCGAGCCATTTTAAATGTGACCTCGAAAGCTGGGTTCGCAGCGAATGAACCCGTAAAGTTCGAAGTATGCTCTAGGATTAAATATCGAGCTTGCAAGATTCAAGACGACCTCGAATGTGGTGGCCTCGAAACGTCACGATCTCGAAAGGTAGCTCCCGAGACGCATCTATCCTCAGGAATGACCTCGGATCAGGGGGTCCGAGCCTGACGTACGTACAATCTCGAAGCCATGTGACCTCGGGAGATGTCATTAGCTCGAAAGATGATGAGAAACCTGGGAGATTAAGGGCTTGGAGATATATGATAATGACTTTGAATATCTATAAGTGTTGTTTATAAGGGGCGTGTTCTGCATTTATTATTGTAAATCCCATAAAATCATGGGATATTATTCGATTAGTTAAACGCCCCATGGTCTTCAGGGGACGTTTCCTTTTATATCGAATTACAGGAATTTAAAGCCATTTATTTTATTTATACAAAAAGAGTAACTACCCAAAATATGTGGGATAGTATTCTGCAACCTTCTCTATAAATAGAGAGGTCATGCACCATTGTAATGGACCGCAATTCTGAATCTTGAGAGAAAACTCTGAAGAATTCATGCTTAAAATTTTTCAGAGATAATCTTGAGTTTAATAACAAAGACTCGTGGACTAGGCAGATTTAACTGCTGAACCATGTAAAAATCGTGTTTTGTGTTGTTATATTTTAATTGGTCATTACTGTTTGTTGTTTACGTGCTCTTCTTTCACTGTTGACGAAAAACGGCGTCAACAAATATATGAATCAAAACATAAAAAATATAAACACTAAATTGTAAATTAATAAACAACATCAAGTATATATATATTAAAATTTTATTTAGTTGGCTTAGTTTTAGACTTAAAAATTGTTAACTAAATACACGTAAATATTATTTAATTAATTTTAAATTTATAACATTAAAATATTAAATAAATTATTTGTCAAAAAAAATATTAAATAAATTATGTAATTTAGTATTTTGTCTATGCAATGAAATAAAAAATAATAGAGTAAAGTAAATGATGTAATAAAACTATTGTCTATGTAGTTTTTGATGTTGTATTTAGTTTTAGATATAAATGATTTGAGGGGAATTCTCTTATAGGGGTCTTAGTGTTTACAACCTGTGAACAGTTTTTGGCGCGAATTTTTTTATGACTGTGTATATTGTAGCTATTTAGAGCATCAGCAAATTTTCATAAAATTCCGAATAGTTTACAGTACTGAAAACTAGGTTCAAACATGTTGTTGCACGCGTGACTATTTTTTTTATGCGCGTGGAAAACAATATGTTTGAACCTAGTTTCTGGCACTGTAAACTATTCGGAATTTTCTGAAAATTTGCAGGATGCTCTAAATAGCTACAATATACACAGTCATAAAAAAAAGTCGCGCCGAAAACTGTTCACGGGTCGAGAAACACTGAAAGCCCTACCGATAGAGCTTAAAGTGAAGCCCCATAGAAGAATTGTCCAATGATTTTATTATATTGTAAGAAATGTAAAAAAAAATACAACTATTTTAATATTTAGATTTTAACAAGGGAAACTACACTAACTTGCCCTATTTACTAGTCTAATACTAACTCTAACACATTTTTAATGTTTCTCACATTTTTAACCTTATACCCATGTGAAATGACTAAGTTACCCTTATTAACATTAGGGCTTCTTCCTTCCCTTTCCCATTTCTTTTTCAACTACCAGCCACCATCTCATTCTCTATTTCTTCTCACCGTTTATTATTCTTCTCTCTATTTATTCTTTGAAATATTCATTTATAGGTTATGCGTGTCTTATTTAATAGTTCATATGAAATTTTCAAACTATTTTGGGCTGAAAAATTTGTGAAGAAAAAAATGATTTTTATGGTAAGATGACCAAGTTCCAATTGATTTCTATGATTTAGGTTATTGGGTTCACACATAGATCACACATCATTCACACATAATTCACACATCATTCACGCATTATTCACCATAAATTCATAACATGGTTCACACATCATTCACACCAAATTCACACATGGTTCACACATAATTCTCACATTGTTCACCATAATTTCGAAACATGGTTCTCACATCGTTCACATACTATTCACACCAAATTCACACATAGTTCACACATTGTTCACCATAAATTCAGAACATCATTCACACACTATTCACACCATAAATTCGGAACATCGTTCACACATTATTCACACCAAATTCACACATTGTTCACACTGAAATCATACATGGTTCACACCAACTTCACTTCTTACATGGTTCACACTAAATTCACACCACAATCACACATGGTCACGCCAATTTCACACATGATTCATACTAAATTCACTCATTATTCACACCAAATTAAAACATGGCTCAAATAGTTAAAAATGTAACCAAAGTCTGAACCTTACCTTCTTCTATCATGTTTCCAACCACAACCATCAAATCTCAAAGCATCAATATGACAAAGTCAAAATAAACAAGGGAGCCATAAATAATATAATAACAATACCACACAAATATGAATAGAGAACAATACACATAAATCATACAATAAAAATAATTTCATAAATCGGAAGGGCTAGGGTATCGGGCTTGCAAGGGGAGCGTGGGGTCTTAGGTGTTGTAGACCTTGGGCTCCAGCGACATGGGCTCGGCGATATGGTTGCGGAGCACGACGAGGCAGCAATGTGGGTTCATGGGGTCGGGAGCAGGTGGAGGGGATGGGGGCTGTGGATTCTTTGGTGTTGGCGGCCAGGAAAGGGCGGTGTGCATCAGGCCTCGAGCTCGGATGTCATGGGTGCCGCCAAGGAGGACAGAAGGGCAGTGGGGAAGGGGCAGATTGAGGTCTAAAACTCTTTCATCGTAGCAGAAGGGAAGGGGCAGGTTAGGGAAGAAACTAAGGTGACCTAATTATTATTAAGGGCATTTTTGTCTTATAGGGTTATTTTATGGAGAAATAATAATCAAGGATTATGTTTAATAATTGTTAGAGTAGTGGGGTTAAACCATGGAGTTTCCCTTTAACAATTATTTTTTTATTATATTTTTTATCTATAAAAATTAAATCATAATTGCAACACATACTTTGTGCTTCTACCTCATTTTTGAGGATTTTGCTTGTGGGGTTTTTATTTAGGGTTTATACTTTTTTGGATCCTGGGTTTTGTCTAATTACCTATTTGGACCCTGTGTTTTGATAAATAATTTTTTGGACCATGTGTTTTGTAAAATGGTTTAAATAGAACCCTAAACTCGATTTTGGTCAAAGTTTTCTAAGCTAAAATTACAAATAATTCACAAAACTAACAATTTAAAATAAAAATAAAATCATTTTGCCTAACAACTGTGTTGTTATATTCAATTTTTTTTAATCAAAATTGAGTTTAGGATCTATTTGAACAATTTTACAAAACACAGATTGCAAAAAGGAATTTGTTAAAACATAAGATCTAAACAGCTCACGAGACAAGACACAGGTATAAAAAAATATAATCAATTTTATTCATAATGTAAATTATGTATTTTTACTTATATTCAGTAGGAATAGGATGCAGGAAACAACTTTAGAGTTAGATGCCAACCTAATTAAGAAGCATATTTATTATTTCACCAAGTTGTCTAGTGTTAAATGTGAACATGTAAATCAAAATGAGCTAATAGAAGAAAATAAAGGATGTGGCCCCAAGGCCCTGCAGTCATTTAATAGCATTGTAACTATCAATCAAGAAAGAAAATAACAGGCTTGAGAATTTTGAAGTAATGTTTACATTGCTACCCGCTTTTAATAAAACTGCCGAGCTTTTTTCCTTATTCCACGATACCATCTTCTTCTTCTTCTTCTTGTTTTTTTTAAAGAACCAGAAGTTTTCAATGGCAATCAAAATGAGCTTTTTCTTTATTTTACTATTTGTTGTAATTGTACCCTCCTGTCCAGCTTCTGCATCTGTTTGTAAAGACCATATGGACTGCCGGACACTACTCAAATTCAAGAAAAGCATAATAAGTGATCCAGGCGGTCATCTTCAAGCTTGGAACGAAGTCAATCCCTTCTGCAACTGGACTGGAGTTACATGCCATCGAAGACTCGAAAACCGAGTTGTCGCTCTCGAACTCATAAACATGAGATTACAAGGAATATTATCACCATTCCTATCCAATCTTTCTCTTCTCACTACACTGTCACTGCAAAATAATAGTTTCTATTGTGAAATCCCAAGTTCATTTGGAGAACTTTCAAAACTCGTAAGTCTTAATCTGTTTGAGAATTCACTTCATGGTAATATCCCATCTTCACTACAAGGTTGTCAAAGTTTAGAAATACTAGACTTGACAGACAATAAGCTAAGAGGGGTGATTCCTGAGGAACTTGGGCATATTAAGAACTTGACATTCTTAGCTCTCTCTGTTAATAAGCTCACAGGATCCATACCTTCATCTTTGTCCAACTTGACAGAGTTGACAAGAATAGAATTGGGTGGGAATTACTTTTCAGGGAAAATTCCAGCAGAGCTAGGAGCACTGAAAAAGTTAGAGATTCTGTATGCTCATACTAACTATTTTGAGGGATCAATACCTCCAGAGATTAGCAACTGCACTTCTTTGCTCGAAATTTCACTGAGTGCGAATGGCTTAAGTGGAGAAATCCCTCCAGAGTTGGGTTCCAAGCTGCAAAACTTGCAGAAGTTGTACTTGTTAGACAACAAGCTTTCTGGGAAAATCCCGGTGACTCTCTCCAATCTTTCTCAGCTGATATTACTTGATTTGAGTCTTAATTACTTGGACGGGGAAGTTCCTTTGGAACTAGGGAAGCTTTACAACCTTGAGATTCTATATCTTCATTCCAACAACCTGGTCAGTGGCTCTGATAATTCTTTTACTTTATTAACTTCCTTAACAAAGTGCCCACATTTAAAGAAATTGCATTTGGCTTCATGTTCGTTTGGTGGGAATATACCAAATTCTGTTGGTAGTCTTTCAAAGGAGCTGTACTATTTCAATCTTAACGATAACCATTTAACAGGATACATACCAGAGAGTATTGGAAACTTGAGTAGCCTAGTCTACCTGAACTTGTCATATAACAATTTAGATGGAAGAATCCCACAAAGCCTTGGAAAGCTTGGGCAATTGCAAAGGTTAAACTTGGCAAGTAACATAATATTGGGGGCAATACCAGATGAAATAGGGCACATGGCTAATCTTGGATTACTGGATCTTGGTAAGAATTCGATTAGTGGGTCGATTCCACCTACTTTTGGCAATCTTTCACAATTGAGGTATCTCTATTTGTCTCATAACAACCTATCAGGAGAGTTTTCCGTTGAACTTACCCAATGTTCTCTTTTAATGTTGCTTGATTTATCTTACAACCGCTTCAAAGGATATGTTCGTTTACAGATTAGCCTTTTCTCTGGCTTGTCTCTTTCACTTAACCTGTCAAACAACAATTTTGAAGGACACATACCAGAGACTATTGGAAAGCTAACATCTGTTCTGGCAATTGACTTTTCCAATAATAACTTTTCTGGTGTTATACCAAGTTCGATAAGAGGCTGCAACGCTTTGGAGTACCTGAACTTCTCTAACAACATGCTTCAAGGTCCTATACCAGAGTCAATGAAAGATATCACATATCTTGGTGTTTTGGACTTGAGTCATAATCAATTAAATGGCACTATTCCGAGTTGGATTGGAAATGAACGGGTGATCAAGACCCTCAATCTATCTTATAACAGATTATTTGGAGAAGTTCCCACAAATGGAATGTTTAATAATTTTACTAGAAGCTCATTTCTGGGGAATGTGGGGTTGTGCGGTGGCTCAACACATGTGGAACTTCCTCCATGAAAAACTCAGCACCAAAAACACAAGACGAAGAGGAGGGTAATATCCATTGTGATCTTATCAGTTACACTAAGCTTCCTTTTTCTGCTAGTTGCTTTCCTTTTTTGGTACTTTTTCTTCAAAAAAAGTTACAGAAAGAAAGACGATATGCTTACAAGTGGTTTCTCAAGCATTCATGGGACCAGAACATACACCCAAGTGGAACTTGAAAGTGCAACAGCTGGGTTCAATGAGGCCAATCTTCTCGGTCAAGGGAGCTTTGGATCAGTCTATAAGGCCGTCATCAATCAAGGAAAAACTACAGTTGCTGTGAAGGTTTTTCATAAAGATTCTGGCCTGAGTTACGAAAGCTTAAAAAGAGAATGTGAAATATTGTCCAAAATCAAGCACAGAAATTTAATTAGAATCATAGGGTCAACCTGGACGTCACAGTTCAAGGCTCTTGTTCTAGAGTTTATACCAAATGGAAACTTGGAACAGCATTTGTACCCTGATGGGTTAGCAGAGGACGATCCTTGTAAACTGAAATTGGAGGAGAGATTGTCTATAGCTATAGATGTTGCCAATGGCTTGGAGTATCTTCAAGATGGCTGTCCTACTCAAATTGTACATTGTGATTTGAAACCACAAAATGTGCTTCTTGACAATGATATGGTGGCTCATATAGCAGACTTTGGAATTGGAAAGTTGCTTTTAGACAAACCAAATGGAGAAGCTAGCACAACAAATTTTCTAAGAGGAACAATTGGTTATATTCCCCCAGGTATGCATCTATTTGGGTCTATACAATTTTAATCAGTTTACATCAATAGTACCCATATGGATTTTTCATTTTGCTAGAACCATAATCTAAAATAACAATTTGTGTTTGCATTGTAAAACAGAGTATGGGCAAGGTACTCCAGTATCAACAAAAGGGGACATATACAGCTTTGGTGTAATGTTGCTAGAGATGATTACACGGAAAAGTCCCACAAGCAGTTTGTTTTCAGATGAGCTTGATCTGAGGAAATGGGTAGTTTCTGCATTCCCAAACGACATTTTGGATGTTATTGACATCACGCTGAAACAACAGGTAAGCATAGGAGGCTCAACTGGTAGTGTAGAGAGGCTTGAGCAATGTTGCTGTCGTTTGGTTCAAGTTGCATTGTTATGTACAGAAGAGAACCCTCATGAAAGACCCCTCATGACTTCAGTTGTAAGTATGTTGTTGAATATTTCCAAGGAAATGAGATTTGAAGCTCCAAACACAAGGAAAGAGCTGCAATTTGCTGGACCTGTGGAGCATAGCGATCAATCACCACTAATGCATTCTGATCTGAGATGAATTATGGGGTTTTTTTAGCATAGCTGTTTAGACTAATGAAGCATGTATTATACTCGATCATTTGGATAAAAAAAGATTGAGTTTGTATAAATTGTCCATGCATTTGTGATGTACTACTTCTATATATATATATATACATATATATATAAATATATGTTTCACCATAGATGAGAGATACATTATTATTTTAATATGTAGACTATCATTCGGCAATGGTTCAGGTAAAATTTATCCTTTATTATTATTATTATGTAGCTGGGGTTGTATTTTAAATGGTTGGGTAAGGGCTCATAAATAGCACTTGTCACCCATGGCCCCCTTGGTATAAAAAAGTCTTAATGGGCTCATCAAAATTCAGATCCTTAATAATGTGGTCCCATAGATTTTCATTACCCAGCAACTTGGACAGATAGACGAAACTATATATATATATATATATATATATTCTATATAAGTGTGTATACAACGGAAATTCTTAATTTTAACAATTTTTGTTTTTTTTAATGTTAACTTTGACGGAATATTCTTATATTTAATAGAATATTTTTATATTTAACAGTTGTTTGTAAACACTTAAACTTAAATAAAATAAAAAGTAATAATTAAAAAATTAAAATAGGATCTTTTTGAGATATTTTACAATGATAATTACTTAAAAAAAAAAAATAATGTTGACGCCATTTTTCGTCAATCAATGAAAGAAGAGCACGTAAACAACAAACAGTAATGACCAATTAAAATATAACAACACAAAACACGATCTTTTATGTGGTTCAGCAGTTAAATCTGTCTAGTCCACGAGTCTCTGTCATTAAACTCAAGATTATCTCTGAAAATTCTTAAGCATGAATTCTTCAGAGTTTTCTCTCAAGGTTCAAAATTTCGACCCATTACAATGGTGCATGACCTCTCTATTTATAGAGAAGGTCGCAGAATACTATCCCACATATTTTGGGTAGTTACTCTTTTTGTGTAAATAAAATAAATGGCTTTAAATGCTTATAATCAGATATAAAAGGAAACGTCCCCTGAAGACCAGGGGGCGTATAACTAACCAAATAATATCCCACGACTTTAGGGGATTTACAGTAATAAATGAAGATTACGTCTCTTATGGATAACACTTATAGATATTCACGGTTTTTATCATATATCTCCAAGGCCTTAGCCTCCCGGATTTCTCGTCAGCTTTCGAGCTAATGACATCTCCCGAGGTCACATGGCTTTCGAGATCATATGTGCGTCGAGCTCGGGACCCCTGATCCGAGGTCATCCCTGAGGATAGATGCGTCTCCGGAGCTACCTTTCGAGATCGTGAACACTTCAAGGTCACCATATTCGAGGTCGTCTCAGTCTTGCAGGCTCGATATTTAGTCCTGGAGCATACTCTAAACCTTACGAGTCCATTCGTTTGTGAATCCAACTTTCGAGGTTACATTTATCATAGCTCGAAATCTGGGTATAACATCTTGCCCCCTCAAAAGTATTTGTTCGAATCCTAAGAGAAGGAAACTTTTGAACTACTTTCTTCGGATGCCGTACCGTCATACACTTTTGAAAATGGACACGCGTCAGCTGGGTATTGCTCATTTTTGGTACTTGAGTACCTTGGAAACCTGCCCACGATCATCCGTCTGCCACCTTTTCAGCGCCATCTTGTCATTGATCCCCATCCGTTGGTTCTAGCAAGGATTTCATTCAATGCCCCAGATTAATCCCCCTTTTCCATCTATATATACGAGACCCCACTCATAATCTTCTTTTTTTATTTTCGTTCACCAGAAGCAAGAAAAGAAGAAAAAACGAAACCAGAGACCTTCCTATAAAGCTTCCATTCTGTGCATGTTTTCTCAGCCAAAGAAACAAAGAAACCCTGGTTTGTTCAAGTCCGTGAGTTCTTATTTGCAACCTCTCCTTCATTCAACGATCTCTCTGCAATCGCCATTATTGTGTAAGTATGCAATCTTTGTTTTCCATTTTGTCAGTTTTTGTTCTTGCTATGTCTTTGTATGTACTAGTTTACATTCTTAGCATAATACGATAGGAGATTTCTATTCGATAGGCTCTTATGCTTTTTAGATTTCCAACACAGAATTTACATCACTGGTTCATACTCAGTTTTGATGTTTGAGCAAGATTCCTGTTTCCTGGGTTTTAAAATTTTAAGAGACGTTTCTTGTACACCAAGATTTTGGGTAAAAAACTTTGGCTTTGGCTAATGCACGAAACCCAAGGCTGCCTTTTCTGGTTAACCGCCACTCTTTTTTCCCTCGATTTCTGGGATTTTCAAAAAATTATCCACTCTCCTTCCTTCCTCGTGGAACGCACGTCCTGACTCTTTAATAAGGGTCTTAATATATAGCTTGTTTTGTTCCTAAACCCCGAGCTAGTCTTTTCGAACTCGTAATTCTTGCATGCATGGCCCTCACCATTTTTTCTTTCTCGCTAGATGTCACAGAATCTGAAAAGACGGTGGGGGTCGTTGCTGGCAATCCCTTACGAGCCAAAAACCCCGAGCCCAGAATCGTTGTTCGCCCGAAATCAACGTCGGATAAGGGAGTACGAGCTTGCGCGCGAGCAGGAGGATATTCGAGCTCATTATCGCCGTCAGATAGACAAGGTTATTGAGAAGAAGGGGAGAATTCTTCGGGAGGCCCTTTATCCGGAATCCAATTCAGGACCCAGGCCGATTCCCCTCGACCCTGCACTAAAGGTCACTGTCGCATACAATCCAGGAGAGCTTCAATTTTCACTAATGGGGGAACCTTCTTCCTCACAGCCGAGGAAATAAATGTTCGAGGCCGAGCACTATTGGAGCTCGGTTACCTCGACTAGTCAGATAACTGACATCTTGGCCCTCCATGGCCTCAGCTTGTGAGGTTCTTTAAAGTGTCGAGCTCCAACCGATCACGAACGAACCTGCTTCGCCCCTGGGGGCCGTGACGCCAAGGTGAAATACGCGGCATGGAGCCAGGAACACATGAGGGCGGGAGCACTGTT
Source organism: Humulus lupulus (assembly GCF_963169125.1). Taxonomy (NCBI): domain Eukaryota; kingdom Viridiplantae; phylum Streptophyta; class Magnoliopsida; order Rosales; family Cannabaceae; genus Humulus; species Humulus lupulus. The sequence goes on along the minus strand of NC_084799.1, from coordinate 21,317,624 downwards.
GCCCTTGAAGTCTTTTTTCAAGGACTTCACGGATTTCGTTGGGTTGGCTCCGTTCCAACTTAACACCAATTCTTACAGGGTGCTGTCTGCCCTGAGGTCGCTATACCACGAGCTGACGTGGGAAGGACCTTCACCTCAAGAGATTTTATATCTCTTTTGTCTGAAAAGCAACCCCTCCCGAGCTCGGGGAGGAGATGGCTTTTATTATCTTTCGAGCTATCCCAAAGAGAATAAGGCCTTTGAAGATCTTCCCAATCATCCGCCTGATTTCAAAAGGGCCTTCTTCTGGACAGACGGTCTGTCCCCGTCTCGACAGTACTCGTTCAGGCAGATTCGTAAGTATTCTCGTTATTTTTGTTTCTGTGCTCGGGACTTTAGCTCTTAGATTCGTACTTAGTTGAAATATGTTTTGTCTTTCAGCCAATTTTCAGCGTCCCACTCCTGACGAGACAATGAAGGGGCACAGAGAGACCCTGCTCCAACTCCCCCATGGCAGGAGGTCTCTCTTATACCTTTTACACGAGGACAGGCTCCGAAAATGCGGACTTTTGGGGGAGGGCCAGTCCACCTTTGACTGGTCCAATAAAAAGTATGAACACTGGGAGCAGGTGCCTTTGCCCACAGGCGCCCTCCCTCCGAGGAGAGAAGCGAGCCCGCCGCTTCCAGTTTGCATAAGGAGTCCGCTGTCGGGGAATGAGGCTAATGATGAAGCCTCGAGCTCAGATTCGGATGAAGGTAAAGCCCTCCCTACCTCGAGAATGTGGTCTCACACCTTAATAAAACATAAGCCCAATAGGTTAGTCTCATGCCCATAGGATAGATACCACTTCTACATATGGAGTTGGGTAGACGACTGTGTCCATAGGTTTGATAGTGGGCTCGGGAAATACGACACCATGTACACTACGGACGAGGTGTGGAACGGGATAGCTGTCCAGTACGGGACCAACGATTATAGGGACCTTTCGAGGTTATCACCCACATATAGGGAAGGCACTCCCCCCGCCTCCTCTGAAGACGGGGGAATTTCATGGTCCCCAAGCTCGAGCTCGGGGGAGAGTTCCAGTTAGGTTTCCTCTATCATCACTTTATATGTCTGTGATACTGAAACAACTTATATGCTTCTCTTTTACTGACTCACAATGTGTTATGACTTGTGCAGGCAAGATGGATTCCGACCTCGACAACATCATAGAAAGTGGTGGCGCCAAGAGGAGCAAGCGTCCCAGAGCGGGGTCGCTGAAGACTGACCGGCCGGGCAAGGGCCCCAAGAGGTCCAAGAAAACCCCTCCTCCTGCTCCGCCGATTTCGAGCTCCATTGCTGCGGCGACTTTCCAGGCCGGCGTTTCCATAGCGGCGCCGTCCTCGCAGGTCGTCGCCTCTGCAGTGGCGCTGACTTCGCTGGTCGGTCCCTCCATTGTGGTTGAGCCCCAACCTCCTGTGGTGGTTCAGTCATCCTTGGGTCCGCCTTCTAGAAAGCCTTCTGCTTCTCGAGCTCAGAAGCTATCAGTTTCCACCCACATGGATGCATATGTGGTCGACAATGCCGCTGGGTCCCATGGGTCTACGCTGGGCTCGGATGTTATGTCCCGAATCGGCCAGAGCTTTGGCAGTCTTGAAGCTCCCCAATGGCAATGCTTGAACGATACCCAAGACTGCACTGTCCTCTATGAGAAGAGTATCGAGCTCGCTGCCACGGTAAGTGTCCTTCTACAGTCCTTCTTGGTTATAATCACACTGACCTGGTGTTAATGATGATTTTTTTTTCAGTCTCTTGCCTTTACTGCCCAGCTTAATTATAAGTTGAACAACGAGATTCATTCAAGCAGGTCTCATGCTCAAGAGGCGAAGAATCTCCACCTCAAAGCGAGCGATGATCTGAGGGCAGCGAATGCAAAGCTTGAGGCAGGAGCAAAGGAACGTGAGGGCATGGCCACCGAGCTCGGGAAGCTGAAAGCTAAGCTCGAGGAGCTCAAGAAGAAGAATGCCGAGCTCGCGGGTCTTAAGAAGGAGATCACCTAGCTCCAGGAGACCAACAAGAAGCTTGAAGATGAAAAGGCTGCCACCTTTGATATTATGGAGGATGAAAAAGCTCGTCTCCTTGCTAAGTACAAAGAGAAGAAGGACCAGGCGGTTGACTCGGCAATGTACCGAATGTGGGCCAACAATGAAGACATGGATACCAGCTTCTTAGGTCCTCACGAGGCGACACTTCTTGACAGGTGGAATGCTCGGCTCGAGAAGGAAGAGGCTGCTCGGCTCGAGAAGGAAAAGGCTGCTCGGGAGGCCGTTTCGGAGGGAGCCCAAGAGGATATCCATGCTATTCGTCCTGAGGAGTCCGGTGCTGCTGATGATGAGAAGGCCAAGGAGACTCCTCTTCCTTAAATCTGATCTCGGGGAAACCATCTATTGGGGCTGCGTCCCCTTATTTTTGTAATTATTTTAATTTATGCCCACGGGGCTGATACAATTTCTTTAAATATTGACTTATATATGCTTTACATTTCTTGGCTCGAAATATTTTGCACACTTTATATGGATGAATCATTTATGTTTATTTATTCATACAAACATATTGTGGATTTAGGCTCGAAGCTCAATGCATTCATGCATAGTTTGTTCAAATTATCCGCTTCCGACCTCGTTATTTTTCAAAGTCGAATATTACTTTAACCATGAACCCGAAAGTACTTATATGGTATGTAATGTGAATGATTTGGTTATATCTTTTTGCTTAGTCACTTTTCCTCATCCTCGGTCTTTGCTCCAAGGTTAAGAGTTCGAAACTATTTTTCTTTAAGATATTCCAGCCTCGATCTCGACTCATCCCGAAGTAGGTTTAGGTTCCTACTTATCGTCGATTAGTTTTTTGGCTGATTTGTTCCAAACTTGTTAAGTTTGCACATCTGGTTAACTCCAAACGTTTTCGGTTTTTGATAATTCGGTTATTTCCAAACTATCTAAGCTCGCGTATCTGGTTATATCCAAATACTTTGTTTTTGATAATTCGGTTATGTCAGAACTATCTAAGCTCGCGTATCTGGTTATATCCAAATACTTTATATATTTTGTATTTTTTAAGCTGATGGTATATATACCAATGATGCCCCCTTAATATCCTATGAGTGTGACCATAGGTTATTAAATTAAGAGAGATTGCAAAAATAAAAAATAAAAAGAGGTAATATACTAATCGAAATAAATCTTTATTTAATAATTCAAAAGCAAACAAACTAATACAGATAGAAACTCATGGTTATAGGCAACACTTTTCCTACACTACTGATAGTAAGGTCTGAGGTGTTTGCCATTCCATGCTCGTGGTACCATGCTCCCGTCCAATCTCGCAAGTTTGTACACACCGGGATGGATGATTGACTCTATCTGGTACGGTCCTTCCCAATTCGGCCCGAGCACCCCAGCTGCTGGATCTCGCGTTGCCAAGAATACGCGTCTCAACACCAGATCTCCCATTCTGAACTTTCGATCTCGAACCCTCTTGTTAAAATGCCTGACAGTTCGTTGCTGGTAAGCAGCGTTTCTCAGCTGAGCCTCTTCTCTTTTTTCTTCAATCAAGTCTAAGGTTTCCTCAAGCTGAGTGTGGTTTGAACTTTGATTGTAAATCTGAGTTCAGATCGTTGGAATTTCGACCTCGATGGGCAACATTGCCTCGCAGCCATATGCTAGAGAGAACGGGGTATGCCCTGTTGATGTTCGAGCTGTGGTCCTGTATCCCCAAAGAACTTGGGGAAATTCTTCGGGCCATCGTGCCTTGGCTTCCTCCAACCTTTTCTTCAGAGAACTTTTGAGAGTTTTGTTTACGGCCTCGACCTGGCCATTCGCTTGAGGGTGGGCTACTGACGAAAAACTCTTTATTATGTCGTTCTTTTCACAAAATTCGGTGAACAAGTCACAATCGAACTGGGTTCCATTTTCAGATACGATCTTCCTTGGTACCCCATAGCGTCACACGATGCTTTTTACCACGAAATCAAGGATCTTTTTTGAAGTTATAGTCGCCAACAGTTCAGCCTCCGTCCACTTTGTGAAGTAATCCACGGCGACCACAACATATTTTACTCCGCCCTTACCAGTCGGGAGAGAGCCTATGAGGTCGATGCCCCATACCGCGAAAGGCCATGGGGAATTCAACATGGTCAGTTCGGATGGTGGACTCGGGGTATTGTGGCGAATCTCTGGCATTTGTCGCATTTCTTCACATATTCGAAAGAATCCATTTTGATGGTTGGCCAGAAATATCCTTGGCGTATGATCTGTTTGGACAGGCTATGCCCCCCGGTGGGATCTCCGCAAAATCCTTCATGAATTTCTTCAATGATCTTCTTAGCTTCGGGAGGGGTTACGCACCTAAGTAACGGCATGGAATATCCCCTTCTGTATAGTTTCCCGTCCAAAATGGTGTAACGGGGAAGTTGGTACATCAACTTTCGAGCCTGGTTCCGATCGTTTGGAAGGACTCCCATTTCGAGGTAATCAACTATTGGGGTCATCCAGGTCAGCTCTGTTTCGATCATACACACATCTTCCTCTTCTGGCTCGTTAATGCTAGGCGCTGATAGGTGTTCTATGGGCACAACATTCAGCTCTTCATTTTCGGCAGATGTGGCGAGCCGAGCTAAGGCATCTGCATTTGAGTTCCGTTCTTGGGGAACCTGTTCGATTGCATAAAACTCAAAATACCCCAATGCGGATTTTGCCTTCTCCAGATAAGCTTCCATTCTTGTGCCACGAGCCTGGTATTCTCCTAGGATTTGATTAACCACGAGCTGGGAGTCACTGTAGCAATGTATAGCTTTAGCTTTGAGCTCCTTTGCTATACGAAGTCCCGCGAGTAGAGCCTCGTACTCGGCCTCATTATTCGATGCTTTAAAGCCAAATCTTAAGGCAGAATGGAATCTACTCCCTGCGGGGGTAACCAGAATGACCCCTGCCCCTGCTCCATTTTCATTTGATGAGTCGTCGACGTAAAGTTTCCACAGCTCGTGGGCCGTGGTTATTACCTCGTCGTCGGCTATACCAGTACACTCCACTATGAAGTCCGCCAATGCCTGTGCCTTAATGGTCGTTCTCGGGTGGTAGGTGATCTCGAACTGTCCGAGCTCAACAGCCCATTTAAGAAGTCGACCTGAAGCTTCTGGTTTAGACAAGACTTGCCTAAGTGGTTGATCAGTCAGCACATGGATGGGATGTGCCTGAAAGTAGGGGCGGAGTTTACGAGATGAATGAATTAGACTTAGCGCGAGTTTCTCCATCAATGGGTATCTTGACTCTGCCCCTAGTAATCTTTTACTGATGTAGTAAACGGGTCTTTGCACCTTCTCTTCTTCTCGAACGAGCACTGCGCTTATCGCGTGTTCGGTGGTTGAAAGGTATAAGTACAGTATTTGTAATGCCCCGGATTCCCTATTATGTTTAATGGCTGGATTAGTAGGCCGGGAGGGCCATAACGGTTTAATTATGCCATTAAATGTGTTTATGCATGTTTATGAGAATTATTTTATAATATGATGTTAAATGCGTGCATGTGAGTCCACATTTGTTTACAGGGGGTATTTTGGTAATCTGGCCCGTTGAGGGTATAATTGTATATTTGTATGTGCATTGATAATATATTGTGAGACCACATTATAATGTGGATTGGTTCGAGTATTTCGACATGAGACGATCTTTAAACATGATTTATCGGTTTGGTCATAACAAGTTTGAGCTCGGGGCTCGGGGTGAGTCTCGGGGTGTTATTAATGATTATAGCGTTACCGGGGATTTTAGGGTAACGGGATGTGAATTATTGGTGTTTGAGGATTTTGAGATTAGCGGGAATTGGGAAGCGTTAATTATAATTAACGGGATAGGCAGAAAGTACCAATTTTGCCCTTGAGGTGGCTTTAGAGGCTTAAGATGACACAAGGGTATTTTGGTCTTTTGGGAGGATATATGTGACTTAAGTGGCTTAGAAAGATGTAGAATAAACAGAGCAAAACAAGTGTTTGCTTCCTCCATTCCCGTACATCATCTTCTTCACTTCTCCTTTGAGAGTTTTGAGTTCTTGGTGGGAGTTCGAGCTAGGGAAACTTAAGGGCTGGATTGGAGACTTGATTTAGCTTGTGAGGGAGGTCCAAAATCGTTTCCAAGGTGAGCTTTAGCCACTGGTTTTTATACATGCTCTGTTTTGATTGTTAGTTTTAGCCTTAGAGTTTTGATGTGGGAAGTGTGAATCAAAGGGGGTTTTAGTGTTGGTTTGATTGGGGTTTGATGTGAGTGAGCTAAGGGAGTTATGTGGGGGTTTAATTACATGTTTGAGGGAGGTTTTATGAAGGTTTGAAGGGCTAGTTTGAGAGGAAATCGCATAGGGAAAACTGGTTCGGGCGTGGGCGTTCTTGCTGTTCTGGGCTGGGCGCCGCGGCGCAGCAAGGGTGCGCCGCGGCCCTTGGCGTCTGGCAGGTAGGGAGCCTCCCTGTTTGGGGGGGCACCGCGACGCAGCAGAGGGGGGCCGCGGCCCTTAAGGCCAATTTTGCTAAAATGTGGTTTTTAGGTTGGGGATCCAAGCCATAGGCCTCGGGGTTGGACCTAGTACCCGGTTGGGTAGTGTTTGAGGTCTCGGGGGCTGGGTTTTGGTTTGGGAACCCTCGGTTATCATTTTTATTGATAAATTCTATAATTTGGTTATGACCAGGTGACCGTCAAGGAATTTAAAGGTTGATCGTTCTCAGGGGTCGTTCATATTATATTCTTACTCGAACCAAAGGTAAGAAAACAGTGTATGAATACAGTTGCACCCTGTATAGGTATATGACATGCATGCTTTGGTATTGAGGCATGTTGGTTGATTTATGTGGACATGGATTGCATGTTAAATGCTAGTAAACGCTGATTACCAGTTTGAGACACTGACTAGTCAGGGACCGACTCTAAAGTCGATGATCACACATTGAATGACTCTATGGCATTAATGCGGAACCGACCCTAAGGTCGAAGAACTTATAAGCGCTTGCCTGGTCTACGACCAGATGACTATAGCCAAGGTATATGACCCCGGTGACCGTTTGTCACGTGGCTAAGGGACGTTGTCCATAGTTTCGACCCTAGAGTCGTGAGGAAGGTTATGTTGGTGACCAGTCACCATGCACCTGTCCTGAACAAGTTTATGAAGGAAATCACCTATCAGTTAAGCCCTGGTGACCCTATCGTCACATGGCTAGAGGGAGCGATGCTCATTACTGTGACTTTTGGCTATTTTCACCTATTTGTTGGACTCATAGTCCTAAATGGTTATTATGTTCGTTGTTGATATTATATCATGCTTTATTGTGTTTTCTTGCTGGGCCTTGGCTCATGGGTGCTATGTGGTGCAGGTAAAGGAAAGGAAAAACTTGGCCAGCCTTGAGTGGAGAGCTTGGGCGATGTGATGTACATACAGGGCCGCTTGACTGCCACGGTCAAGGAGTTCTCAGAGGGACTAGGGGTTTACCCTATTTTTTCCGCTTAGGCCGGCGGGGATTGTATATTTGGAACAGTAGCAACTCTTTTGTAATACAAACTACTCGTAAACATTTTGAAAGGCTCATGAGCAGTTTATTTACTTAATGAAATGTACCCTTTCCTTTTTATTGGTTTTTCACCTTAACCTGATAATAATACCTAGATCACGTTTTTTTTAACCAAAGGACTCGGGTAGCGAGTCAAATTTCCAGTTCACCGTAACTGTTCTGGGGTAACCAGGGCGTTACATTATTTCTCCCGTTTCAGGTTTTGACAGGATGGGTGGTTCAGCGAGGTGCTTTTTGAGCTTCTGAAAGGCCAGCTCGCATTCCTCCGTCCATTCAAACTTCTTACCTCCTCTCAATAAGTTGAAAAATGGAAGACCACGATCTGTAGATTTTGAGATGAATTTGCTTAGGGCTGCCATCCTGCCAGTCAAGCTTTGGACATCTTTGTGCCTCCGAGGCGAAGGCATGTCAATCAAGGCCTTGATCTTGTCGGGATTAGCCTCGATTCCACGAGAGTTTACAATAAAGCCCAGAAACTTTCCTGAAGATACCCCAAAAGTGCACTTCTGAGGATTTAGCTTCATGTTATACTTCCTGAGCACGCCAAATCACTCCTCGAGGTCATCAACATGGTTCTTGTTAAGTTGAGACTTGACAAGCATGTCATCAACATAAACCTCCATGTTGTTCCCTATTTGTTCTGAAAACATCATGTTTACGACCCGCTGGTATGTGGCCCCAGCATTCTTGAGCCCGAATGGCATGACATTATAGCAGTATAGCCCTTTATCTGTGATGAAGCTCGTATGTTCTTGGTCGGGGGCATGCATGGGAATCTGGTTATATCCAAAATAAGCATCCATTAACGACATCAGGCCATGCCCCGCTGTGGCATCCACGAGCTGATCAATCCTCGGTAACGGAAAACAGTCTTTTGGGCAAGCTTTGTTGAGATCTGAATAGTCAATACAGGTTCTCCACGTCCCATTGGGCTTTGGGACCAACACCGGATTGGCTACCCAGTCAGGGTAAAAGGCATCCCTAATGAATCGGTTTGCCTTTAACCTGTCAACCTCCTCCTTCAGTGCTTTCTTTCTGTCTTCGTCCAGCTGTCTTCGCTTTTGTTGCTTCGGGGGAAAGCTTTTGTCTATGTTCAGTGCGTGGCTTGCTATATTCGGGCTTATCCCCACCATGTCTGAGTGTGACCACGCGAAGACATCCTGGTTTTTCTTCAAAAAGTGAATTAATTGCTATTTTGTCTCATCTGGGAGGTGTTTTCCGACCTTCACCTTTTTCGAAGGATCAGCTTCCTCGAGCTGAACTTCTTCGAGCTCCTCTAAAGGTTCGAGGTCAGCTTTCTCCTCAATTCTTGGATCAATCTCTTCGTCAATCTCTAAGACCGTTCCGTCTTTGTTTTGTATGATGACGAGTGCTTGTGCGCTCGTCTGTTTCTTTCCTCTCAAGGAGATGCTGTAGCACTCCCTTCCTGCTAATTGGTCTCCTTTCAATGTCTCGACTCCGCTAGGAGTTGGGAACTTAAGGGCCAGATGCCTCACTGATGAAACTGCCCCCAGCCCGACCAGGGCGGGTCTCCCGAGCAGCACATTGTAGGCAGATGGTAAGTCTACTACCACGAACTCCATTATCTTGGTTACCGAGACTGGATAATCTCCCAAGGTCACGGGGAGCTCGATGGATCCCATGCAGGCAGTTCCTTCTCCTGAAAAACCGTACAACGTAGTTGCACACACTTTCAGGTCGCGAAGGGAGAGTCCCATCTTCTCGAGGGTCGTTTTGTAAAGTATGTTGACTGAACTCCCATTATCTATGAGAACTCGGTGGACCCTCTTGTTGGCCAGCGGAAGAGTAATGACCAGCGGATCATGGTGAGGATACTGGACATGGGAGGCGTCTTCCTCGGTGAAGGTTATTGGTTGTGTCTCAATCCTCTGACTTTTTGGAGCCCTAGGTTCGGGTTCATAAGGAGACCCGTCCCCAGTCTTCAGCTCGTTAACATATCTCTTTTGGGCATTCCTACCCATTCCTGCGAGATGAGGCCCTCCCGAGATGGTTATTACATCCTCTCCATCTATCGGCGGGGGCCTGTCTTCTTCCCGAGCTCGGGAATTATTGTTTTGTGTCGTCGGAGGCGCGGCTACTCTCTGGCTTGCGGCCGTCTGACCAGTACTCTAGTTTTTGACATATTGGCGGAAGTAACCTCTCGAGATCAACCCTTCGATCTCGTCCTTCAATTGCCTACATTCATCGGTTGTATGCCCGGTGTCTCTGTGGAACCGGCAATACTTACTAGAATCCCTCTTGGATTTTTGATTTCTCATCGGGTCCGGACGCCTAAAGGGGACCTGGTTTTCATTAGCCAGGTATATGTTCTCCTGAGACTCATTGAGCTCGGTGTATACTCTATACACGGAGAAATACCTCTCCCCTTTCTTTTTCTTTCCTCCCTCGGCTTCGGGGTTACTTCCTTCGTTCTTTTTCCTCTTGGAGGGGTTCTCCGTAGCAGGTTTTGGAGCTGCTGGGTCCGCCGAGGTTGAGGCAGAGTTGATGTTTATCGTTGTAGTTTCGGGCTGGGAAGTCGCATTGAGCGTCGACCTCGCTTCCTCTACATTGACAAACCTCTGCGCTCGTCTGTTAAACTCGGTTATTGACCTTACCAGTTTCCCTTGCATGTCGTCCCAAAGGGCACTTCCCGGCAATACACCAGCTCGGATAGCCATCAGGTTCCCACTGTCATCCATGTCCCGAGCTCGGGCGACTTCCAGATTAAATCTTGTTAGGTAACTTTTTAGTGTTTCGCCCGGCTGTTGTCGGACGTTAGTTAAGGTGGATGCCTCTGGTTTGACCCCCATCATTTCTTCGAACTTCTTTTTAAAGTCTTTGGACAACTGCTCCCAAGAAGTTATTGAGTGTCTCTTATATTTTTCGAACCAACTTTTGGCAGGTCCTGCCAATGATGTTGGAAACAACATACATCTGAGCTCGTAACCCACGTTACTGGCTCTCATGATAGTGTTGAACGTGCTCAAGTGACTACACGGGTCGGTCTTTCCTTCAAACATTGGGACGTGAGGGATCCGAAACCCTTGAGGAAATGGAGTGTTGGAAATATGGGGAGCAAATGGCTCGAGCTCCTCGTCAGAGTCCTCTTCCCCCCCCCCCCCTTGAGGAAAGGGGGCATCATTGGTAAAACTCATTGCTCGGTTATTTCGTGGTGGATTTTTCCCACGTCGCCTCGTCTCCGCCGTGCGAGATCGAGACTTTTGACTTTTCTCAGATGGGGCGCCTCTCCGCTCCTGTAAAGTCTCCCTGTTTCCTTGTCTTTCCCACGCACGCCCTTCATTCTGATCTCGAACGGGTTGAGCGTTCCTGCGGGGGGGCGAAGGATATCTTATGGGTGACGGAGGGAATCGTATAGGCGACGATGGCTGCCACCCTTGTCGCAGCCTAGAGGGTCCAGAATTTTCCCAAGATGGGTCGGTCGCATTTGGTGCGCTCCTAGGTACCTGAGTCTGAGCCTCTGTAGGGGTTCGGTTATTCTCAGTTCCTGTAGGCACTTCCACAGGCGGGTTAGCCGGGGCCCGAGCTCGAGTACTCCTCTGGGGCCTAGGTGGAGCGGATGGCTCTGCTGGTGCCGGAGGTTGAGTAGGCCTCCTTGTAGCAGCATCTTTTCGTGGACGCCCACAAGGTCTCCGGGGAGGAACATGCACGTCCCTTGGAGGAGGGACTTGGTTTTCGCGCGGAGGCGGGGGCTGAGCCACCTGCGCCTCTGCGGATATCCTTGTCAACTCTTCATTCCGTTTGTTGGCCTCTGCCAACAGCTGCTTCAATTGCCGGTTTTCAAGTTCTACAATAGGAGCGTATTGCTCCGGATTGTAGTACATATCCTCATCCCTTAGTGGAGGAGGTGGTCCCCGGGAATCAGAAGACCCACTTCTCTCTTCAACATCCTGGTTCTCCATTGGTTGTTTTCCAGGACTTCTTGGGTAATTTTCCTCAGGTGTGTTCTGATTGTTTGTGGCCATGACTTTTTCAGGGATGAATGCTTAAGGCTCTCAATGAAAGCACCAAACTGTTGACGCCGTTTTTCGTCAATCAGTGAAAGAAGAGCACGTAAACAACAAACCGTAATGACCAATTAAAATATAACAACACAAAACACGATTTTTTACGTGGTTCAACAGTTAAATCTGCCTAGTCCACGAGTCTCTGTTATTAAACTCAAGATTATCTCTGAAAATTCTTAAGCATGAATTCTTCAGAGTTTTCTCTCAAGGTTCAGAATTTCGGTCCATTACAATGGTGCATGACCTCTCTATTTATAGAGAAGGTCGCAGAATACTATCCCACATATTTTGGGTAGTTACTCTTTTTGTGTAAATAAAATAAATGGCATTAAATGCTTATAATCAGATATAAAAGGAAACGTCCCCTGAAGACCAGGGGGCGTATAACTAACCAAATAATATCCCACGACTTTAGGGGATTTACAGTAATAAATGAAGATTACGTCTCTTATGGATAACACTTATAGATATTCACGGTTTTTATCATATATCTCCAAGGCCTTAGCCTCCCGGATTTCTCGTCAGCTTTCGAGCTAATGACATCTCCCGAGGTCACATGGTGTAATGACCCACTACTCTAGACTTTTTGGACCATTAACGAAACTATACATAAAACTTACATTTTTGCGAAAATACCATAATTTATCAGAAACTTGTAGAAACAAAGTTTACTTTCATAAAATAAGTAGGATATGGGTACCCATTGTCTTTAAAACAAAAATGACTTAAAAACTAAAAAGAGTTACATAGAAAATGCGGAAAATACATTTAAAACCATAAAAACATAAACAAGACTACATCCTCGAATCGAATAACGCTCGGCTCCTTGACTCCATTCACCATCGATACACATCCTCTAAGCGTCACGAATCTTTCCACCTCTAAAGCTTATTTCCTGCACATAAACAGAAAGGAATGAGCCTAATGCCCAGCAAGGAAAAATCTAACACTTAATCATATACATAATTTCATAAGAAACATAAAGACTTAACATAATACATATAACATACACTTATTATAATGACCATTATTACTTGGGGTCCCATAGACTAAACAAGCATATGCCCATGGAATTAGTGGGGTCCTACTAGCTAAGTAGGTCATATGCCCATAATCCATTTGGCGTCTTGTTAGTCATATGGGTCATATGCCCAAGCCTACAAACATACATACATATCATAACACATTAATAACATAAAACATATAGATAACATAAGCACATAACATATTGATTCTAGCCTATTTTCCTTACCAAAGTTACCGGGATATAATGGACTGAGTTGGGACTTTTTGGAACACTCCTAAAACCATAAGAAAGAGTGAGTCTAAAGAAAGGAGATGGAAAGACTAAACCATTTGAGAAACATGCTTACCGAATTTATGTGCTCAAGAACTTAGATTCCCTAACCAAAATGAAGATTAAGGTTAGAGATTGAGTAGAAGACTATGAGAAAGAAAATAACATAATACAGAAAGGAACTAGAGTTTTGGTTACCTCAAAGACTTGAAAGACCAATCTACACCTCCACCGAAATACTATAGAACTCACTTCCCAAAGTGTTTGATAAGCTTATGATGTTTAAGCTTATAGTTTTTCCCAAACCAGGTGTTTACACTCTCACACTCACTTAACACTAGCAGCTTCTGAACTTAGAGCAAAAGGTGAATAATGGCTGGGTACTAGGTCCTATTTATAGAGTTTGGAGATGAAAAGATCTTGATTTTACTTGAATAAAAATAATGGCTTTTTAGGTGAAAAATATTTGAATAATCGTTCAGCAGAGGCTGAAGACTCGCTCAAAAGATGCTGGACTGTTGAAGGAGTTTGAATGGCTGAAAGGAAAAGAATTCAAAAGTGTTTGAAAACATGCTGGTGGAGGCGATATATCGCCTGGACCACTGTTCCCGAGGCGACCGTGCATCGATTCGTGTTTTTCGTATCTACGTGCTGCGATATATCGCCCCCTATAGCTGCGATATATCGGCATACGCTGAATATTTAAACACGAAATTACACAATTTTAGCTAAGTTTGAATGGAGTAAACAGCCTTGACTAAGCCCTCAACGTATTCAAAGCTGCTGACTGACCCTATAACATTCAAACTTTACTCCTTATTAAATTTAATCCTCAAAAATACTTAATCCTTAATCACCATTCATAACATGTGCTTAAAATCCTATTGGTTGATGTCTAAACCTTATAATCCTTAATATCAGTCACATTAATCAAACCTTAGGTTAACTTAATATTCTTAAACTATAGATTAAACTTAGAAAATCTATAAGTACTACTATAAGTGTCCAAATAATTCTCGGTCTGAACCAAAAATCCACAGTAACAAAGATAATGCTATAAATACTATCATACTACTATCTATCTTAGCTAAGTAAAGTTCTTGGACTCTACACATGGCTTTCGAGATCATATGTGCGTCGAGCTCGGGACCCCTGATCCGAGGTCATCCCTGAGGATAGATGCGTCTCCGGAGCTATCTTTCGAGATCGTGAACACTTCGAGGTCACCATATTCGAGGTCGTCTCAGTCTTGCAGGCTCGATATTTAGTCCTAGAGCATACTCTAAACCTTACGAGTTCATTCGTTTGTGAATCCAACTTTCGAGGTTACACTTATCATAGCTCAAAATCTGGGTATAACAAATAAATAATTAAACAACTTAAAATAAGATATTTTTCATATATTTTACAAAGATAATTATTTAGAAATAATAAAATCATACGTTTTATAAATTAAATAAAATTTAATTAAACTTAAACTCGCTTATTAGAATAATATCATATTAAACATATAATATAATCTATTGTGAATTAGCAACAAATGATTTTTTTTTTAAAACTAGCAAGATACTTAAATTTAAAATATATGTATAATATATAATATTACATTAAATATATAATATATAATCTCTTGTTGTTACCCCAAATTCAAAAATTAGAACAAACATAAACTTAAATAAAAATAAATAAATTATTTAATTAAAATAGTATATTTATTTTAAAATTTATATAGTATTAATATAAATTTTATAAATAAAACTAAGTAAACATGTATATTGCACGTTAGTTATATCTAGTATATATATTTATATTAATAGAGAGAGACTAAGAGAGTGTTTGGCACCTTAACTAAAAAATTGTTTTTTGTTTTTAAAAGCTAAAAACTGTTTTTTGAAAACAAATTGAGGTGTTTGGCGTTGTTTTCAAAAAACAGTTTTTAAAAACAAAGTTATAAAAAACAGAAAATTTTGAGAATATCAAAAAGTTGTTTTCTGTTATTCTAAAAAAAAAATTATCTATCTTTTTTTTTATCACATCACTTTTTTAATTATTATCATCTAACATCATTTATTGTCATTATTTATTTTATCTCATTATTTATTACAAACTTTTAAAATATTTTTGTCATCATTTTTTTTCAAATTATTTTATCTCATTATTTATTACAAACTTTTAAAATATTTTTCTCTTTGTAAATATATTTGTTAATTTTTTATTTAAAATTAAAAAAAAATAAAACTAAAAAATTATTTTTAGAAAACATTAAACAAACACCTCTTGTTTTTTAAAAACTACAAAAACAGTTTTCTATTCTCAGTTATGATAACACAATTTTGAAAATAAAAAACTGAAAACAATGTCAAACATGCCCTAAGAATTTTAGAAGTAATAATTAACTCATCTCATGGTCGCCAGCTTCTTGTGCTCATTACTGAGCATTGTCCCACAACATCAACTTTATCTGAAAATGGCTTTTTCAAGATTGAAAGTATCAACCAACTAAGATATCAAAGATAAGTGTATATTACTAAATTGAGTGAAAAGGATAGAACCATGGCCCATCCTTTTATTAAAATTGTCTATTTTTAGTAATATGACAAATCTCTCAAGGACTACCTTTTACTTTTTCATTATAAATCAAAGTCGAATGAAGTTGAAAATATATCTTACTGCAGATATACATACCTATGTGTATAACATTGTCTTGATATAGTTTAGATAATGTTATATTATTTTATAATTATAATATAATTGTTGGGCTCAAAATATTGGGCCCAAGTATTCTGATATTTTAAAATAAGTGAAACATGGCGTTTAGATCCGAGCAGAGGAGCTGAGATCATAAGCCACGGATCAGAGGCGAACCCCGCCTCTGTCCTCTCCCCGCCTCTGTCCTCTGCAAAACAAGAGGGCCGGAAGACATTTTGGCAGGAAATTCAGTTATTCGAATAATCAATCAGGAAGTACACTTAACCAACTTACTCCTTAGTATTTTTCGTCCTATATATATATATGTATCATTTCATTACAGAAAAAAAGGGAGAACTGACTTAAGCATTAGAGTGTCTTTCTTATAGGTACACCCAGATTGCTTGACGATCACTTGCGCCACCTACACCGCCGGAAAGAGATCGGAGAACTGAAGTTTGACGTCAAGTACCTCCCAAAATAGAAAGAAAAAAATGTTGCATCAACAAGTTGGCGCCGTCTGTGGGAATTTTCTCAAGAAATTTTTTGAATCAAGAAAGTCCTGAACAATCAAGATTTTGTCGAACATAAAAGCCATGCCGCCAAAGACTAACGGGGCATCGAGCACGGTAGTTCCAGTCACCCCTGCAATGGATGTCAGTGAGCAACTTGACAAAATGTGCCGACTACTGGAAGCCAGCCAATAGAAGTCTGATTAGGCCATCAGAACATTGACTGTGGCACAGTGTAACGACCCAAATTTACTAATAAGGCTTAAGGGTTTTGGTTAGTGTGCCGGGAGGGCATAACTGGATTATGTGTGATTTAAATGATTAAATGCATGATTATGTGATAAGTATGCTTATATGATTATTTGGATATATGAGATGCATGGTTATGAGTATTAGTATGCATGTACGCCCTGATTAGATTATAAGGGCATATTCATAATTTTGGCTCGTTGAGGGCATAAATGTAACTATTTGTGGTAAATTGTTGAGACCACATTATTATGTGGATATATTTGCAGCTTGTGACTCGAGGCGATCCTAGTGAGCGGTTGAGCAAAAAAGACACGGCAGGGATTTATACCTGGCTCGGGGTGAGCCTGGGGGTATTTCTGGGAATCTAGGGAATATATTGGAGACTACTTGACATTGAGGAAAATAATTGGTGATTAATTAGGTGTCGGGATTTAAGCGATAATTATTAGGGACACTCGAGGAATTAGCGGGAATTGGGAACAAATGACCAAAATGCCCTTAGAATGTTTAAAGGCTTAGGTTTTAATGGGAGGGGAAAATGGTCTTTTAGGTGATTAAAAGAGGATAAGTGATATTCTTCCTTATAGACTTAGTGGAATTTTTAGAAAGTAGTAGAGGCTGAAGGAAGGAAAAGGAAGAAAGAAAGAAGAAAAACAAAGACTATTTTTCCCTCTCCCTATCGATCACGTGTTCTCTCACTCTCCTTGAAGATTTTTGAAGCTGTAACTCAGAGGAAGCTTAGGCTGGAGCTTAGTGCTAGGGTCCTTGGTGAAGCTAGAGGGTTTAGCAGGAATTAGCCACTCAATTGAGGTAAGGTTTAAAGGTTTTGATGAGTTTTCTAAGCTTTGTTAGAGTTGATTTCTGAACTTGGGTTTTGGATGGAAATTAAGGGAATTAAGCTTTGGGAACTGAGGAGCTAAAGGCTGGAAGGGATTAGAGGGCAACCTAGGGTCGAATTCCCCATTAAAGGTAAGGATTTCTGAGCTTGATCATATGGGTTGCTGGGTTGATTCTAGTTTTCTGATGAGTTCTTGAGTTTTAAGTTCAATTCTTGTTTTCTTTGTTTAATGGTGCATGTGGCCAAGTTTTATGTTGTTAAGCTATGTAGGATGAGATGTAGTGGTTGGTAGGCTCAATTTGGAGTGTGGTTGAGGTTTGGAGTGGTTTTAGGGAGTTTTGGCTCGGGGAAATTCGAAGGAAAACTTAGGGGAAGTTTTTGGTGCTGTTAGTAGCGCTGTAGCGCTAACTGTAGGGCGCTACAGCGCTAGGCCTAGTTTTCCTGGGCGTTTTTGTCTCTGCTTGTAGCGTTGTAGCGACCTTGTCTTCATAAATGGATTTTTGGGTATGTTCTTAGGGTTTTTGCCCGAGGGCTCGAGGTTTGATTTCACCACCCTGTTTGGTGGAATTAGGGCTTCCCGAGGGCTTGGGATTGGTCCCGAGGTTAGGTTACGGAATTGAATGTTAATGAGGGTTCTATGTTACATTGGTGACTAGGTGTACGCTAGGGCTCGATCGGGATCGTGCTCGAGGATCATTTCAATTAACCAAAGCGCTCGAAATCAAAGGTAAGAAACTGCACCCGGTTATGCGATTATGTTGGGACTAAGAGCTCGCTGTATTTGTATGTGATGTCATGAGATGGTATTATGCCATGGGGACATATGATAAACTTCCTAAGAGTGTCGGAATCAATATTTACGCACAGGGTGTGGCTCGGCCACTGGTAGCTGAGGTTAAGTGCATAATCACTTAGCTCGACCAAAGCGAGCCGGAGTCAGTGGGACCATCAGAGGGTGTGGCCTAAGGGCGTCGACCCTGGATTTTGGTGTGATAGGTTTATTGTTGTTTAAACTATTGATTGTGACGAGTTTGTTATCTGAATAACTGATTATTGGCTTATAGGTTGGTATCATTGTTTATATGAGCAATATGACCTGTTGTATATCTGATTGATGGTTTGTGAATTATCTGTCTGTTGATTGTTGATTGTTGCTTATGCTATGCATTATAGTTTTCTTGTTGGGCCTTGGCTCACGGGTGTTATGTGGTGCAAGTAAAGGAAAGGGCAAGGTGGACCAGCCCTAAGTTGGAGAGCTTTGAGGCTGAATTGTAGAGTCCCAGAATGTTTACTTAGCTAGTTAAATAGTAGTAGTAGTAGTAGTAGTAGTAGTAGTAGTAGTAGTAGCAGTAATATATAGTAGTAGTTATAGTATGCTAGTTACTGTGGATTTTGGTTCAAGCCGGGACTTAGTTGAACACTCGTAGCAACACTTATAGATTTTATAAGTTTAACCTACAGTTTAAGAATATTAATTATAACATAAGGTTTGATTAATATAGTTGATTATTAAGATGTCATTTATTATACTATAAGGTTTAGATAGGATTAATAAGAACATGACTATTCTCGTGTGCAGGTTTATTTAATGATTTAACTATAGTTTAAATAGAAAGAAAGTTCAAGAAAGCTCTAGAATCTTCCAAGACCATTAAGAGCGTGACATTTTTCACAACCTTGTTTATTTGAGGATTTAAGTATTTTAAGTGGATAATTCAGAAATAGAGGTTTCTATAAGCTCTAGACCCTTCCAGAACCTGCTGGAATCTCATATTACTTAGTATTAGAACTAGTGAAGGATTATGACTGCGAAATCCTACACCACCCAAGAAAGGCAAATGTAGTTGCTGATGCGCTAAGTAGGAAGAGTTATGGAAGTTTAGCAGCACTAGCCGGAATAGAAAAGTCGCTATAGCAGGAGCGGATCAGTGCCGGTATAGAAGTAGTCATCGGTAAGCTGGCTAACTTGTCTATCCAGTCAAATCTGTTAGAAAATATAAGGATTGGACAAGGGCATGATGACACATTAGTAGCACATATGGATGCAGTTAGAGAAGGTAAGGCCACATATTTCTTAATATTAGGTCAAGGGTTATTGAGATACAAGGATCGGGTATGCGTGCCAAATGATCAAAGGATTAAGATGAAGATTTTAGAAGAAGCGCATAATACCCCATACTCAGTTCACCTAGGGTCGAACAAGATGACTCACGACATTAAGGCAATATATTGGTGGCCAGGAATGAAGAAGGATATAGCAGAATTTGTGTCTAAATGCTTAGTATGCCAGCAAGTGAAAGCAGAACATCAGCGGCATGCAGGATTATTGCAACCACTTAGCATTTCAGAATGGAAATGGGACGATATAGCCATGGATTTCATGACAAGCTTGCCACGAATGAATAAGCAGCATGATTCGGCTTGGGTAGTAATAGATAGAGTAACCAAGTCAGCTTATTTCCTGCCTGTTAAGACTTTTTATACAGCGGACCAATACGCAGACATTTATGTCCAAGAGATAGTACGTGTAACGCCCCAACCCCTGGGACCGTTACGGTGTGACTTGTAAACAGTGCTAAACTCGCTAATCGAGTCTTTTGGCCAAAATCATGAACTAAGTATGATTAGCGGTTTAGGGATTAAACATTTTGGTTAAGATGTAACGTTTCACTAGAACGTTTAATTTATACATTGGGATCCCGAAAATATAATTTCAGAGTTTATTACAGAAAATATTTACAACAGGCCGTTCTAAGCGGCAAAACAGGGTTCAACCCTAGTTCCACTTTAAACCTCGGCCGTGGCGGACGACCAGCTGCATATGTACACGTCATCACCTAAGCTCTCCAACTCAAGGATGGTCCAGCTTCCTCTTGCCTTTACCTGCACCACGTAGCACCCGTGAGCCAAAGCCCAGCAAGAAAACACCATATAACATGATACAATATCAACTAGAACCATAGTAACCATTTGGAACCAATGGTCCATCTAGATAGGTGACAATAGCCAAAAGTCACAATAATGAGCATCGCTCCCTCTAGCCACGTGACGATAGGGTCACCATGGCTCAACTGATAAGTGTTTCTTTCATAAGATTGGTTAGGATAGGTGCATGGTGATTAGTCACCAACATAACCTTCCTCACGACTCTAGAGTCAAAACTATGGACAACGTCCCTTAGCCATGTGACAAACAGTCACCGGGGTCATATACCTTGGCTATAGTCATCTGGTCGTAGACCAGGCAAGCGCTTATAGTTCTCATTGACCTTCCGGTCGGTCTAGCATTAATACCCCATATGAGTCATTCAATGCCGACCTCGATTAGATCCAATCTTTAATCGGCCCGGCGTTCACAACGCACTGCCACTTCTGACCCTTGGTTCGGTAAAACGCGACCAGTGCACAGCCCGTGGTGAACTTAACTGATAAGTCACAGCTTCACAGACGGATCTGACACCATTGTCGATTCTGACTAATAAGTCAGCGCCATACACAGGTAAGCCATGCCACCAAACATATATCACATGTCCAATGTCCATAAACAAGGTATTTAGCATGCTTACTAATAGATACCAGTACAATTTGGACTATGCAATAACACAGAGGCTCAAGCTCTGAACAATATCATACCCAGTATACAAAGCATGTCCTAATCACCTGCTTCTCATGCATCATATACAATACATCCAGCAATCTAACATGCACCAATAACAGCCATGCATGTCACGTTTAATAACCCGCCAACATGCATCAATTATAGCCATGCACGTCATACATAATAATCAACCGACATGCATCAATAATAACCACGCATGTCATACATAATAATCAACCAACATGCATCATAATAACCACGCATGTCATACCCATTAGTCAACCAACATGCACCATAATAACCATGCATGGCATACATAATAATCAACCGACATGCATCAATAATAACCACGCATGTCACATATACACAGGGTGCAGTTTTCTTACCTCAAATCCAAGCTAAAACCAATATAAGAACGACCCTTGAGAACGGTCAACCTTTAAGCCCTTAGCGGTCACCTAATCATAACCAAAAATGGAACACCATCAATAACATGATAACCAAAGGTTTTCAAACCAATATCTAACCTCCAAGAGATCAATCCAAACTAATCCAAGTAGTAGGGACACTCTCGAGGCCCATAGCTAAGTTCCCGGGGTCAAAACGAGCAAACGGGGTGAAAACAGGGCAAGGGCTGCGGCCCTAGCACCTTGGGCCACGGCCCCCAGGGTTCTCTGAGGCTAGGGCCATGGCGCCCTCCATCAAGGGCCGCGGCGCCCAGCAAGGGTCACTTCCTGACACCTGCTTCTTCGAACTAGGGCCGCGGCGCACAAGAACAGGGCCGCGGCCCCCAACCCTGGGCCATTCCCAAACGCGTTTTAAACACTCCAAATCTTCCAAAAACATTCCCAAACATTCCCCAATAATCAAATCAAAGTTCCCAAACTCCCCAATGGTCCAAAACCACCAAAACCCAAGGCTCAAACCAACCAAAAACTCAACAATTAACAAAGTCCAATTCTAAGCTTTAAAACTTTAAAAAACTTCAAACTTCAAACTTAGATTACCTTCGATTGGGTTGTTTCTCATCAAATCCTTCTGTTAAGAAGCTTCTAATCTTTCCTAGGATCGCTATGCCTCGACCCTCGCTTGATTCCGACTCCCAGAACTCAAGATTTCCTCAAAAAGGCTCAAACGGTAAAACGGTCTGTTTTGAGAGAGAACGAGAGGTTTCTAACGTACGTTCTTATCTGTCAAGCTACTTCAGGCTTAAGTAACCTCAAATAAAACCTAGTGCTAGGGATCCCGAAAACACCCCAGGGGACACTATAGTCAAAACTTCCAGAATTTCACCCTGATCTCAAATATTCCCAATCTATCTCCAAATAAACATTTCTATTGCCCCAAAATTGACCCCGTTATGACAAAACCGCTAATCCATTATATATGACCGTCTCATGTCGAATAGCTCGAATATATCTCCATAATAATTAAATCTCATTCACAAATTATAATATGCACCCAATTTACAAATATGCCCTCAACAGGCCAAATTACCAAAATGCCCTTATAATAATAAATACACCCACATGCATGCATTCACCATCATATAATAATATAATTCACGTAAACTTGCATATAATCATTATATATCATATTAAATCAATTATGGCCCTCCCGGCCTCCTAATCAAGGTCCTAAACCTTATTAGGAAATTTGGGGCATTACAGTACGGCTACATGGAATCCCTAACACAATAGTATCTGATAGAGCATCGGTGTTTACATCAAGATTTTGGGGAAGTCTGCAGCAAGCCATGGGTACTAAGTTAAGTCTTAGTACGACATTTCATCCTCAGACAGACGGTTAGTCCGAGCGTACCATACAAATTTTAGAAGATATGTTGCGCGCTTGTGTACTGGATTTTGGAGGATCATGGAGTAAGTACTTCCCACTGATAGAATTCTCCTACAACAATAGCTACCAGTCAACGATCGAGATGGTACCTTATAAGTTACTTTATGGAAGAAGGTGTCAATCGCCGTTACATTGGGACGAGGTAGGAGAAAGGCAACTTCTTGGTCCCGAAGCTGTTAAAAAAGCTCAGGAAACAGTAGCGCTGATTAGAAAGCGCATGCTCGCTGCTCAAAGCCGTCAAAAAAATTATGCGGATGCCAAGTGGTGGGATATGGAATTCAAAGTCGGAGATCAAGTCTTCCTAAAGATATCTCCTATGAAAGGTGTGAAGCGGTTTGGGAAGAAAGGCAAGCTTAGTCCCCGGTTTATAGGTCCTTTTGAGATATTGGACAAAGTGGGAGCAATTGCATATAGATTAGCCCTACCGCCAGCTCTAGCAGATAGCCACAATGTGTTCCACATCTCGATGATGCGTAAGTATGTGTCAGACCCATCTCACGTCCTAAAGTATGATACGATAGCGCTCCAGAAAGACTTGAGTTACGAGGAACAACCGATTAGGCAGTTACGGTCCAAGAGTTTTCCGATAGTCAAAGTCCTATGGAGTAATAGTTCAGAACGGGAGGCAACGTGGGAGTTGGAGGAGGACATGCAAGCTCGGTATCCAGATTTGTTTGGTAAGTAAATTTCAGGGACGAAATTTTTTGTAGTAGGGGAGAATTGTAGAGGCCCAGAATGTTTACTTAGCTAGTTAGATAGTAGCTAACTATCTAACTAGCAGTAATAGATAGTAATAGCAGTAATAGATAGTAGTAGTTATAGTATGCTAGTTATTGTGGATTTTGGTTCAAGCCGGGACTTAGTTGAACACTCGTAGCAACACTTATAGATTTTATAAGTTTAACCTACAGTTTAAGAATATTAATTATAACATAAGGTTTGATTAATATAGTTGATTTTTAAGATGTCATTTATCATACTATAAGGTTTAGATAGGATTAATAAGAACATGACACTTGTCGTGTGCAGATTTATTTAAGGATTTAACTATAGTTTAAATCAAAAGAAAGTTCAAGAAAGCTCTAGAATCTTGTTTATTTGAGGATTTAAGTATTTTAAGTGGATAATTCAGAAATAGAGGTTTCTAGAAGCTCTAGACCCTTCCAGAACCTGCTGGAATCTCGTATTACTCAGTCAAACATGTTTAATCATTTCAAATTAAGTTGATAATGTGCAATTACATGTTTAAATATTCACGTATGTCGATATATCGCTGCCTAGGAGTCGATGTATCGCCACACGGGGAATACGAAAAACATGTGAACTTCGCACAAACGCATCGACGAGCCCTCGGGATATAAGCCCAGGCGATATATCGCCTACAATGGTCGATATATCGGCTCTAGGGTTACATTTTTAAATGTCTTTGAAACCGAGCTCAATTCAACACTTAACCTCTTGACAAGCCTCTGAACGTTTTGACCGAGTCTTAAGCCTCTGTTGAACGAATATTCAAATATTTTTCAATTTATAGTCATTATTTTTATTCAAGCTAAAAGAAGATCTTTCCACACCTTGAACTCTATAAATAGGACCTAGTACCCAGCCATTTCTTTCATTCTTCAAGCTGTGTTCAGAGCCTTCAAGCTGCTAGGATTACTATAGAGTGATAAACACTTGGGTTGGGGTATAAGATTTATCATCTTAAGCTTTATAAACACTTGGGAAGTAAGATAAATAGTGTGTTTTTCTATATCGAGGTGTAGTTCAGTTCTAGTACATTCAAAGGTATTCATATTTCTAGTTCATTTTTATCTGTTTCATTAGTTTCTTATAGTTTTCTTTACTCAAATCCTAACTCCTTGTTTCCATTTTTGGTTAGGTATTTAAGTTATTTGAACTTAAGGTTTCTTTTCGGTAAGGTTCATCTTGGTGATTTAGTTCATTTCTTTAGAAATACTCACTCTCTTATTGTTGGTTTTAGGCGTGTTCCAAATCTTGTCCTTGTTCTCGTATCCCAGTTTTGGTAAGGAAAATAGGATAGAATTTATATGTTTATATGATATGTTATGCTATCTTATGTTACATTATGTATAGCATGTTTATAGACCTTGGGCATATGACTTGTTTAGCTAGCAAGCCCTAATAATTTATGGGCATATGACTTGCTTGGCTAGCAAGCCCCACAAATCTAATGGGCATATGACTTGCTTAGCTAACAAGCCCTAATTAGTATAATGGCCATTGTAGTAATATATGACATATGTTTATTGTATATGTTTATGATATAGTTTATGTATATGTTTTATGTTATTAGTAGATTTTCCTTGCTGGGCAATAGGCTCATTCCTTTATTTTTTATGTATGCAGGGAAATAATTATGGCGGCGGAAGGATTCGTGGTAGCTTGGCCTGTGTATTGAGGAATAATGGATTCGATGGACTGCGTGAACGATTCAAGGACGACGTCATTTTCAGTCTTGTTATTATGTTTCTATGTATTTTCTGCACTTAGTTTGTAAACAATTTCATTTAAATTTAAAGTTATGTTTTTTTTTTGCGCATTTATGTATTTCAACATTTACCTTAGAGTTTTTAATAAAGTTGTAAAGGTTTCTTATGTATGTTTTCCTGAAAATAGTGTCTATGCATAGTAGTTTTAATGGTCCAAAGTTTTAGAATTAGTTGGGTCATTACATGAATGTACATAGTCAGTTGATCGGCCGTTGCGGCCAAGGAGTGGTACTGGACAGGAGAAGCCTAAATGTCTGTTTTGCCCTTAGAGTGGCCAACACTTGTTTACAACCTGGAATTTTTGTAAACTGTCTTTTAAACTCTATTTCTTTTAGGATCCCATGTACGAAATGTTTATCTAAATGGAATGTATCTTTTATGACCAAAATATGTTAACCCTAGTTCAATTATAGTTTCAGTAACACGTTTCTAACTAAATGACTTGATTAGCAAGTCTTGCACCTTTATAAACACACAATGTAACGGTCTTGGCTACCCAGGGCGTTACACACAGGCTAAACTGGAGGCCGAAATTGCCGAGCTGCGGAGAACAAACATAGCCTTGCGCAAGACTCAAGACAAGGAAAACCTCAACGTTGATGGATTGGAGACTCAGGCCATCCAGATTGACCAGTCTGAAGACAATACTCCTCATATCAAAGAAGGATCTCAGGCCCCGATGTCGTCGTCCCCAGCACACCAACAACGGAAGGCTGTTGAATGACGGACCGAGCAGTACGAAACACATCCAGAAGTCGATACAGAGCCGTCAAGAACAACCTGAACCACCACAGAGTGTGGTTGTTAGCAAACCCAGGTGCAGATCGTTCACGACGTAACCTCTGAAGAGCCTACCCCCTTTGTTTGGTTCTTGGAGGGTCGGAAGGAGGAAATGTTCCTCCGCGGGACGATCTGCACATGGCTCAGACTACATCGAGTTAGTTTCAAGAACCACTGACAGATCGCCCTTCACTGAATGAATATAGAATGAGCCAAAACCAAGAGACTTCGTGGTCCCCCCTCTACCAACCTCAACGGGAAGGGAGACCCACTTAGTCACTTATTCCAGCTTCAACAGAAAATGACCTTGGAAGTGAATAATGAAGCCATACATTGCAAAGTATTCTCCACAACCTTTTCCGGACCTGCTCTGCTATGGTTGAAATAGCTCAAACCTGGCTCTGTCAACAGCCTCTGCGACCTTCGCAGAGTTTTTCTACAGCAATACAGTACCAACCGCGAGGCTCCAAGAACTATGGCAGATCTCTACCGAATTGAGCAAGGATAAAACAAATACCCAAACCCGTACCTACAACGCATTATCAATCTTGTGCACCAAATTCACGATGTAGAGCCAGCAACCGCAGCCAACCTCTTCGTCGAGAGTCTGCAAGTGGGGTCCCTCTTACACGAAATCCTCATTATGACCCCACCTTATGACATGGTAGAAATATAGGCCCGTGTTGAAGGTTTCTTCAGAGTTTTGGAATATCGAGAGCGCGCCCAGAAGAAGACCGCTCTCATTTCCACACCCCCGCCAAACAACCCATCTCCCTCATCTAAAGGGGACGATAAAGAGGAAAAGACATGAGTCAGAACCTTCGAAGAAGGGAAAGAGACCAAGAACCAACCGAGATCCATCAAGATTCTCTTCTTTCGAATACACCATCCCACAGGAAGTCATCTATGAAGAGAACAAAGACTGGCCCATCTGGCAGCCATACAAAATCACCACTCCTCTAGAGAGGCGAGACAAGAACAGGTTATGCATCTTCCACAAGGACCACTGACATACGATATCTGAATGCCACAACCTCCACAACCAAATTTAGGCCCTTATGAGAAACAGATGATTGACTCAGTACATCAAAGGATCTGATAAGACAGGCATCCCGCAGCCCAATATCACTCCTACCCCAACACCCACGGTAACACCAACCTCCACATATGTGGCTTCTTTGAGTTCACAAGAGCCTCTGAAGCAAGTCCCCATGATACATGGAACCGTGGAACCAACCATGGAACAAGAGCAAAAAACCAAAAACCATAAGCGAATGGAGGAAAGAGTGAAGCGATACAGATCGTTGGGGCACACCGTCAACTCTGTCACTGCAAAGGAGAGGTGTTACCCTGCTGCTTCAATAACTTTCTCAGAAGAAGATCTGCGGGAGGTGCACCTACCTCATGACGACCCATTGGTCATCAAGCTACAAGTAGATTGTTGCCAATCAAGGAGAGTTTTAATTGATGGAGGCAACGGCGTCGACGTCCTCTTCTAGGAAGCCTTCCAGAAAATAGGCCTTGGGGAAATTCAGATTAGGCTCTCTGTTGCACAAATTTTGGGGTTCAATAGCCAAAGAGTATACCCGAAGGGAGCAATCAGACTGAACGTAGTCGCCGCAGAACGCAATTTAGAAGTGGATTTCCTGATAATATATTCTATCACAAGCTACAATGCAATCATGGGACGAAATTGGATCCACAGAATGCAAGGTGTTGTCTCCACTTTGCACCAAGTTATGCGATGCCAATCACCCAATGGGCACTACACCATCAGCATAAAAGGAAGTTAGTGGCAGGCAAAGAAGTGATGCTTGACCCTAAAGGAGATAAACAAGGTGGACACCTCCGCCTCTAATGACGATCACACCAAATAGAAATTAGCGGGCAAACTACCAGCATATCTCAGAAGCGTAGAAGATGAGGAAGAAAACGATAAACCTCAGTCAACTCTCGATGATCTGGACGAGGTCTGCATAGATTCAAACGACCCGTCCAAAAAGTTGCTGGTAAGTGCCTGATTGCCAGATTTAGAAAAACAAGATCTAATCAAGTTTCTCAAAACCAGAATTGGGACTTTTGCCTGGTCCCCACATGATATGCATGGCATCAACCCTAAAGTCATGTGTCATAGCCTCAATATATCGTAAAACTTCCCAACTGTCAAGTGGAGGCAAAGAAGGTTCGCTCCCGAAGTCAACCAAGCAATATAAGAAGAAGTGGAACGATTATTGAGTATAGGTGCGATCAAGGAATTCCTATACCCAAGTTGGCTAGCAAACCCTTGGTGGTTCCAAAAAAGAATGGGAAAAAATGTGTATGCATCGATTATACTAACTTGAAAAATACATGCCCCAAAGACAGCTACCCGCTCCCAAAAATCGATCAGATGATAGACACCACGGCAAGTTACGAAATAATGAGCTTCCTTGATGCCTATTCATGATATAATCAGATCCCAATAAAAACAGAAGATCGGATCCACACCGCATTTACGACAGAGTGTGGTTTATACTGCTATAAAGTCATGCCTTGTGGTCTAAAGAACGCAAGAGCAACATATTAGAGGCTGATGCACAAGCTCTTCTCTTCATTACTTGGTAAAAACATGGAAGTATACATCGATGACATGGTGGTTAAATCTCGACATGGTGTCACACACGTGAAGGACCTAACCGAGTGCTTCAACATACTTAATACCTACCAGATGAAGTTGAACCCAGCCAAATGCGTCTTCGGAGTATCCTCAGGGCAGTTCCTAGGGTATGTAGTCAGTAAGAGGGGCATCAAGGCCAATCCAACTGAGATTACCTCACTGTCAAAAGTTAAGGAGCCTAGAACTATCCGTGATATCCAAACTATAACAGGCAAAGTGGTAGCCTTGAGCAGGTTCATATCCCGCATGTCAGACTGTTTCCAACCCTTCTTCCAATGCATTAAGAAATCCACTAGCACAGCATGGGGAGTAGACCAAAATAAAGCCTTCAAGGAGTTAAAAGCCTACCTGAGTACTCCGCCCATATTTAGCTCTCCTGTCCCCAATGAGGACCTCTTTTTATACTTGTCCATTTCAAAACTTTGTTGTAAGCTCTGTACTCTTCAGGGAATAAGAAGGCCAACAGAAGCCAGCGTTCTACTGTAGTAAAATGTTGTTAGACGCTGAGACACGTTACAACATAATGGAGAAACTGGTCCTTGCATTAATTACAGCAAAAAATAAGCCACAACAATATTTTGAAGGACATACAATCATAGTACACACCGATCTTCTGTTGAAGCAACTCTTAGGCAAGCCTGACCTCTATGAAAGAATGTCCAAGTGGGCAATCGACCCCAGTACATATGACATACGCTTTTTACCACGAAAGGCGAAGAAAGGGCAAGTGCTGGCCAATTTCCTAGTCGAAATACAATCATTTACAACCGAGACCGCCCCATAACTGCTACACTCAGAAAAGGATTTGATTTGGACGATGCATACAGATGAAGCCTCAAACTCGCAAGGAGCCGGAATTGGCATCGTCTTAGAGGCACCCTCCGGATTAAAAATTGAAGCCTTACGGCTAGAACAACACGCAACAAATAACGAAGCCGAATATGAGGCCCTGATCTACGGACTAGAATTGGCACGAATCATGGACATCAAATGACTACGAGTCAGAGGAGATTCAAAGTTGATGACAGAATAAGTGGTTGGTAACTTTGATACGAAGGGACCCCACCTAACCGACCTATTGAAGAAGGTATCCACACTAAAGTCTCAGTTCCAACAATTTGAGCTTGTACAAATACCAAGGGAGTTAAATCAGAAGGTAGATGCTCTTGCAAAGAAAGCCTCTGTGGGATAATATACGCGACACTCATCAATTTCCACAACCCTTACGCGAGAGGTTCCGAGAGTTTGTTCCATCACGACAGAACTCGAATGTTGGATGGACCCGATTATCTGATATCTGACCGCATCTGAACTGCTTGCCAATGCAAAAGATGCCAAGCTTCTGCACCTTAGAGCTCAACGCTACTCCATCATCAATGGGACCATGTATCGCAAATCCTTTAATGGACCCTACTTACGGTGTTTACGCCCAACATAAGCAAGAAAATTGTTGGAAGAAATCCATGAAGGAACTTGCAGGAACCACATAAGGGGACACAACTTAGCACATAAGGCACTAACAGCAGGATACTACTAGCTATACATGATGACGAAACCATGTGACCATGTGAAAAAGTGCGACAGATGCCAGCAATTTGCAGCCACCATACACCAACCAGCGCAAGTTATGCATTCTGTTGTTGCCCCATGGCCATTGGCAAAGTGGGGAATGGATGTATTTGGTGAACTCCCAAGGGTTGTTGGAGGAAAACGACATGCCTTGTTAGCCACTGATTACTTCACAAAATGGGTTGTAACAGAGGCTTACACTACAGTCAGCAAATCAGACACCATGAGTTTTATATGGAAGCACATCATCTGCCAATTCGGAATCCCATGGGAAATAGTCGTAGATAACGGGACACCATTCCAAAATGCTAAAGTACAAGAATTGTGTGATACATTAAAAATAAACCTAAGCTTTGCTTCTGTCACTTATCCCCAAGGCAATGGACAAGCAGAAGTTTCTAACAAGGTCATCTTCGCCAACATCAAAAAGGCGCATGGGTAGACGAGTTACCAAAAGTATTGCGGGCATACAGAACCACCAAAAGAACCTATACAAGCGAATCACCCTATGCGATGGTATATGGAACAGAAGTTGTTATCCTAACAGAGGTGGGCCTGCCGACCCTCCGTAAGGAAATCGCTTCTGATTAGAACACAAACAATGAACAACTTTCTCACAACCTCAACCTTTTAGATGAATTACGCATGATCGCACAAATCAGACACGAAAAATACCAAAGGGCAGCAGAGCGCTTTTACAACAAAAGGGTGCACTCACATTCGTTCAAAAAGGGGGATTAGGTTTTGTGCAAAGTTACTGGCAATCAGAAGAAGCTACAGCCCAATTGGGAAGGTCCTTTCGAGGTCACGGACGCATTAGGACAAGGGTCTTACATTCTGAAAAATATACGGAATGACAGAAATGTACCACAAACTTGGAATTCAATGTCTTTAAAGTGTTACTATTGTTGAAAACCATATGTACTCAAAACTTCAAAAGCAATGAAACAACATTCCTTTTTTAAAACACTCTTCAAATATTTTACTTTGTCAATACATACTGACGCAAATCTGCATAAGGAATCTATCTCGGCACATTGTGAAACAGTACACCCACGTGAATGCTGATCAAACTATTTGGTCTACGCTAGGCATTTTTAACAGTGAATGTGTATATATTAATTTATCCTTACCTAACTACACGAACTAAAACATTATTCACATGGATTGCATCTCACCTACCACTTCCAATATAAATACGACCCTTATGGTAGTCGAACAACACACAAATTACACCAAAGAGAATAGTACCACCTCATTTCTACTGGTTTCCCTACAGGCGAAGGCGTGCGACCTCGCCAAGCCTACACCTTCACAATGAGTCTGTTTCGTCCAAATATGACACATTCACGATACGTTCCTATACAGGAACTACGCTACACTACCAAGTGTGTTCTAATCTGACCTGACTACAACAACGGGGAGCTAGGGCCAACCATTTCGCAGTCTAATCTGACCTAACTACACGAATTCAGTTGACCTATCAGGGTGATATTTGCCATTTGCTTTGTCCTCTTGCTTTGCTAAAGGTTGTACACATGAACTTCCACAAAGTCTAGCCACCGGCCCAATCAAACAGAGGATCCTACTAGCCCGTGCATCCCACGGAACCCTGCCTATGCGGCCTAATCCGCCCTAACTACCACAGTAAAACCATCGGACACCCCACTTTGGCTCTGCCTCAGTTCCAGCATAAGTGGTTTGGCAATCCAAGACTGGGAGGAACTTTTCCAGCACTCATGATCGCACCCCATCTGTTGACCGCCTCTGTCGGGTTCAATGGCCCACCCCCTCCTTCGGGGTGCCTACCCCAGCAAGAGGCGCCTAACAAACCAAGGTATGAGTGCAATGGAAAAATGGCTGATCTTGGGCTCTGCCAATCTCGGATCAGTTTCGACGCTCTACCTCATATGCTGCGCTCTAAGCTCGAATACAATCACGTCGCCCCCTCTCGCAAATGGTAGAGCATCTCACTCTCTCTTTCACACACCCAAGGGGATGACTTAGTTCCAAAGAAGGAACAACGCACTCAACTCTCAACGTTCGCAGGAACAACGCCCTCAACTATCTCAATGTTCGCAAGCACAATAGCATCATATTTTGTACATAAGCAACTTATCAAAAGATTCATTATTATATATAAAATATGCCATGTTAAATATCACTTTCTAATTGTTTACATAATTCATTGTTATTTTTGTTCAGACAAACCTAACAATCCTCGTTGCATACATATTTTGATAAGATAATACTAATCCCGAAAAATATTCTCACAAGATAATTTAAATACATTATTTTACCAATAAAGATTATTTGTGATAAATATGGTAAAAATATTGTGTTCACACTAAAAGATATTTTCACACTAAAACCAACTAAATCAAATGACAATTACATTATGAATCAATAAGGATATGCCACTGATTTTTCTCAATTACTTTAAAATATTTTGTCTAAACTAAAGTTAGCCCATAAAGGTTTTTACAATTTTTAATTGTGATGAAACATATGACCTAGGTTAAATAAGTTACGCTTGTCAACTTGTTATCTAGAACAATCTATCTCTATCAATTTTAATGCTTTTACTAAGTTGAACCTTAGATGTTTTTCCTTAGGTTATTTAGAGTTAGTCAATAGCGCTTACCTTTGATTGATTTGGATGTGAGAGATTGGGATAATTACTGCTTTTGTGTTATCTACGATTGCTAATTTATGATGGAATGAATCATTGAACTTTGTTAATTAATGGTATGAATGTTTAGCGGTAGTAAATTAGTTCTTAACTATATTTTATAATTGTTAAATTCAATCTTGCAATTTCTTTTGTGATTTTATTTTAGATAATGAAAATTCTTTTTTAACTATTCTGAATAATAAATAGAGCGATAGTCCTTGTTGGTTTGACTCGTACTTTAACGCTATACTGAAATAGTTGATAAAATCTACATATAAATAATTGTTAAATTTGATACATTTAACGACACACATCAACCATAGTGTCATTTTTTAAAATCTGAGGTGGCTTACTCTCTAAGCTACCATATGCTAAATTTAGAAATTATTTTAAAAAATAATTTTAAACAATGACAGGTGCCCTTGTTTGTTTATTAAAAAACATAATATGGATAAGTTAGAAAAATATGAAGGTGTGTGCGTCAGCATCACCTATCCCACATCACTACACTTTTTAATATAATATTAATTATTTAACCAATTTAATTACAGGGTCTTCGGTTGATTCTCTCTCTAGTTACTAACTTACTACCATAGATCTTGTGAATACTAACCTTTTTTTGTTTGGTATGATGGATTGGAGGAAAGATGGATTGGAGGTGTGTAGAAGGAAGCTATCCATTTTTAGGTTATCTTTGTTTGGTAAGAAGGAAGGAGACCAAAGAAAAGAAATAGCTATGGATGATGATAGGGACAACAAAAAAATAATCCATCCATATGTATGGGTGGATTGTTGAACAAAAAAAATATTCTTAAATATTAAAAACTCATTTCTTAATATTTTTATTTATTTTAAATTGTAAAAGATTATATTAATGTGTGTATAGTAAATACAATATAATATGTATATTAATATATATAGTTCTTCATAATGGATTAGCTTGGTGTAATTTATCTATATACAGAATTTGCATAACCAAATCCAAGATTTTATATATGAAAAAGGCTTTAAAAAATAATAATAAAGAAAGCATGGCTAACTCTTTTATTTTCTATCTTTTCATTAGACATTTCTAAGACAAAATTATATTTCTTATTATTAGTACTGGATTTAATTTTTTGGTGTATTAGAATAATATTTTATATAAGTCATAAAATTTAATGTTATAATTAGTGCAAAAATAGTTAATTAGTGCAAAGGTAGTTAATTTGCTAACTAGTCTGACTAACTGTTTTTATCTCTTTTATTTTTCTAAAAAGTAATTAAAGTCTATGTGGTGGCAGAGTCGAAGAAACCTTTGAGTTTTGGATGGATAATTAATTTTTTAATATAATGAAAATGGCAATTGGTATTTGCATTTTTTTTAAAACGCCACATGTCATTGTTTAAAGATATTTTTTAAAATAACTTCCAAAATTGGCAGATAGTAGCTAGCTAGAGAGTAAGTCGCCTCAAACTTTTATAAACGATACTATGGTACTGGCGTTTTCAGCACCAATACCTGAGAATCTCCCTAAAAAATTTCAATCATAAAAACTTAAAAAAATAATAAATAAATTTTCTAAATAAAACTAAGTAAAAGTGCATTGCATTTTGCTTGTATCTAGTATATACTATATAAATTTGTTTCCCTAAAAATTGGCATGATGACGTGGCTTAGAAATAGAGCACTTGGAAAGCACATAACAGTTCATAAATAGAAATTTGGTCGACCCACGACTAGATAGAGAAGAGGGATTTGATGTTCCTAACGACGAGTTCAGAAGCTATGGAAAGCATCTGGTAAAGAAGTGAATCAAATGCTACGACCAGGTCTGCTCGATGGAACGCGACAAAAGTTCAACATTAGTTAAATGTATAGATATTTGTGGGATATCTGTTATTTTAAATATAAAGTGTATTATTTACATATTATTTTATTATTACTTGTTGCACAAGTTACGCAACGCCCATGACTTATCTATGTACATTCTTGAGTCTATAAATAGAGGTCTCAGCGATTTATTATTTTTGACGTTGTAATTCTTTCCTTTCAGATAATTCTAAGAATCTAGTGTTGTTATACACATTCTTGTATCCTCTCTCTTAGCTTGTGAAACTCAGTCGACTCTGGTCATCTGATCGCAGGTTTTGAGAGTTTTCCATAAATAAGATTACTAAGTGGGCGTAGGTTATTACCAACCAGTGAGGTCGAACCACTATAAATTTGTTTGTCGTTTATCATTCTTAAGTTCAGTTCTTACTTTATATCATTTATTTGACTTAGTATTGTTGACCAAGTCGTGGATCAACGAAATCAAAATATAAAAATACCAAAATTTAAATTATTGTGAACACTAAATTTTAAAATAATATACTACATCAAATAATTTACTTTTTAAGCACACACAATCGAGTTCATAAATATTAATACTATGATTTTTTTATATATTTATTTTAGATTTTATTTAGTTGTTTTAATTTGAGACTTGAAAATTGCTAACTAAATATACATAAAATCTTATTTAATTGGTATAAAATTTATAACTTTAAAATATTAAATAAATTATGTAACTTAGTAGTTTAATTATGTAATTAAATAAAAAA
Source organism: Humulus lupulus (assembly GCF_963169125.1). Classification (NCBI taxonomy): domain Eukaryota; kingdom Viridiplantae; phylum Streptophyta; class Magnoliopsida; order Rosales; family Cannabaceae; genus Humulus; species Humulus lupulus. The sequence goes on along the minus strand of NC_084799.1, from coordinate 21,282,212 downwards.
TAATAAAGTGATGTAAATGAAATAATACTACCTGTATATGTAGTTTTTTGATGTTGTGCTTAATTTTAGTTATAAATGATTTTATTATACTGTAACAAATGTATCACAGTGAAAAAATACAATTATTTTAATATTTAGATTTTATCAATCACACTTTTTTTATAATATGTTTTATCTATATAAATTCAATTGCAACATATACCTTGTATATACTTTTATCACTAGTATATATTCATTTTGGAGTATTTTGTTTGTTCAATTTTTATTTATATTGTAACTTATGTATTTTTACTTATTTAATTATACTCGATAGGAATAAGATGAAGAAAACAACTTAGTTAGATGTCAACCCACTTCACATGCATATCTATTTTTTCACCAAGTTGTAAAAGTATTTCTAATGGAGTGCCAAAAATGTGGTAAATTAATATATTTAGTATATTTTAGTAAAATCATCTAAAATATTTAAGACTATCTCCAATGGGAGATATAAATATTGTGTTATATTTGGTACAAAAAATTAATATGTGATATATTTGACACAATTTTTAGTACTATACTCCAATGCACATTTATAAAAACTGATGCAAAAAGTAATCTTTCATTAATACTCATTTATTATTTATTGAAAATATATAAAAATTAATAATTTTCTTTATATTTTTATTGTTGATAATTAAAAATAATAATAAAATAATAAGATTAAAAATCTAATATTTAATGTCGATTGATAAATATAACACTAAAATAATAAAAATGACATAAAAACACGCTATATTGTATGTCGAAATTGGTACAATTTTTAGCCTGTCAAATTTTGCATAACTTCTTTGCTCGAAATTTCGCTGCTTGAGAATGACCTAAGTGGAGAAATCCCTCCAGAGTTGGGTTCCAAGCTGCAAAAGTTACAGAAGTTGTACTTGTTAAAAAACAAGCTTTCTGGGAAAATCCCAGTGACTCTGTCCAATCTTTCTCAGCTGATATTACTTGATTTAAGTCTTAATTACTTCGAGGGGGCAGTTCCTTTGGAACTTGGGAAGCTTCACAACCTTGAGAGTCTACATCTTCATTCCAATGTCCTGGTCAGTGGCTCTGATAATTCTTCTCTAAGTTTCTTAACTGCTCTCACAAACTGTTCGCGTTTGAAGAAACTACACTTGGGTTTGTGTTCGTTCGCTGGAAGGCTGCCAGATTCTGTTGGAGGTCTATCAAAAGAGTTGTACTACTTTAATCTTAACAGAAACCGCATTACAGGATACATACCAGACAGCATTGGGAACTTGAGCAGCCTAGTGAATTTAAACTTGTCAGGTAACTTCTTGTCTGGAAAAATTCCCGCAGGACTTGGAAGGCTTGGCCAATTGCAAAGGTTAAGCTTGGCAAGAAACAAAATCATGGGGGCAATACCAGATGAGATGGGACATATGCTAAATATTGGATCACTGGATCTTGGTGATAATTTGATTAGTGGGTCAATTCCACCTTCTTTTGGCAATCTTTCACAATTGAGGTATCTCTATTTGTCTCGTAACAACCTTTCAGGAGAGTTTTCCATTGAACTTACTCAATGTTCTCTTTTAATGTTGCTTGACTTATCTTACAACCGCTTCAAAGGATATGTTCCTCTACAGATTAGCCATTTCTAGGGCTTGTCTCTTTCACTTAACCTGTCAAACAACAATTTTGAAGGACATATACCAGAGACTATTGAGAAGCTAACATCCGTGCTGGCAATTGACTTTTCTAATAATAACTTTTCTGGTGTCATACCAAGTTTGATTGGAGGCTGCATTGCTTTGGAGTATCTTAACTTCTCTAACAACATGCTTCAAGGTCATATTCCAGAGTCAATGAAAGAAATTACATATCTTGGTGTTTTGGACTTGAGTCATAATCAATTAAATGGAACTATTCCGAGTTGGATTGGAAATGAACGGGTGATCAAGACCCTCAATCTATCCTATAATAGATTATCTGGAGAAGTTCCCAAAAATGGTAGTTTTAATAATTTTACCAGAAACTCATTTGAGGGAAAGGTGGGGTTGTGTGGTGGCTCAACACAAATGGAACTCCCTCCATGTAAATTTCAGCACCAAAAACACAAGACGAAGAAGAGGGTAATATTCGTTGTCATCTTATCAGTTACACTGAGCTTCCTTTTTCTGTTAGTTGCTTTCATTTTCTGGTACTTTCTCTTCAAAAAAAGTTATAGAAAGAAAGATGACATGTTTACAAGTGGCTTCCCCAACATTCATGGCACCAGAACTTACACCCAAATGGAACTTGAAAGTGCAACTGCTGGACTCAATGAGGCCAATCTTCTCGGTCAAGGGAGCTTTGGATCAGTCTATAAGGCCGTCATCAATCAAGGAAAAACTACAGTTGCTGTGAAGGTTTTTCATAAAGATTCTGGCCTGAGTTACGAAAGCTTAAAAAGAGAATGTGAAATATTGTCCAAAATCAAGCACAGAAATTTAATTAGAATCATAGGGTCAACCTGGACGTCACAGTTCAAGGCTCTTGTTCTAGAGTTTATACCAAATGGAAACTTGGAACAGCATATGTATCCTGATGGGTTAGCAGAGGACGATCCTTGTAAACTGACATTGGAGAAAAGATTGTCTATAGCTATAGATGTTGCCAATGGCTTGGAGTATCTTCAAGATGGCTGTCCTACTCAAATTGTACATTGTGATTTGAAACCACAAAATGTGCTTCTTGACAATGATATGGTGGCTCATATAGCAGACTTTGGAATTGGAAAGTTGCTTTTAGACAAACCAAATGGAGAAGCTAGCACAACAAATTTTCTAAGAGGAACAATTGGTTATATTCCCCCAGGTATGCATCTATTTGGGTCTATACAATTTTAATCAGTTTACATCAATAGTACCCATATGGATTTTTCATTTTGCTAGAACCATAATCTAAAATAACAATTTGTGTTTGCATTGTAAAACAGAGTATGGACAAGGTACTCCAGTATCAACAAAAGGGGACATATACAGCTTTGGTGTAATGTTGCTAGAGATGATTACACGGAAAAGTCCCACAAGCAGTTTGTTTTCAGATGAGCTTGATCTGAGGAAATGGGTAGTTTCTGCATTCCCAAACGACATTTTGGATGTTATTGACATCACGCTGAAACAACAGGTAAGCATAGGAGGCTCAACTGGTAGTGTAGAGAGGCTTGAGCAATGTTGCTGTCGTTTGGTTCAAGTTGCATTGTTATGTACAGAAGAGAACCCTCATGAAAGACCCCTCATGACTTCAGTTGTAAGTATGTTGTTGAATATTTCCAAGGAAATGAGATTTGAAGCTCCAAACACAAGGAAAGAGCTGCAATTTGCTGGACCTGTGGAGCATAGCGATCAATCACCACTAATGCATTCTGATCTGAGATGAATTATGGGGTTTTTTTAGCATAGCTGTTTAGACTAATGAAGCATGTATTATACTCGATCATTTGGATAAAAAAAGATTGAGTTTGTATAAATTGTCCATGCATTTGTGATGTACTACTTCTATATATATATATATACATATATATATAAATATATGTTTCACCATAGATGAGAGATACATTATTATTTTAATATGTAGACTATCATTCGGCAATGGTTCAGGTAAAATTTATCCTTTATTATTATTATTATGTAGCTGGGGTTGTATTTTAAATGGTTGGGTAAGGGCTCATAAATAGCACTTGTCACCCATGGCCCCCTTGGTATAAAAAAGTCTTAATGGGCTCATCAAAATTCAGATCATTAATAATGTGGTCCCATAGATTTTCATTACCCAGCAACTTGGACAGATAGACGAAATTTTATATATATATATATATATATATATATAGAGGGAGAGACTAAGGCCTGTTTGTTGTTGTTTTCTGTTTTTTGTTTTCAAAGTTGTGTTTTCAAAGTGAGTCATGTCTTTTGACATGTGATTTTGTCTCTATGATTTTAGAGAGAGTTTGATTGTTTTTTTCTGGTTTTGTTTTTCTGGTCCATGGCTTCTAGCAGCGGTACCACCAATGATATTGAAACTCGATGGAGCAATATATGTTTGGAAGAAGAAGAAGACAGTGAAGAGGTTCTTGATATTACAGAGGATGATGCCACTGAGTATGACGCTCGATGGTGCTTAGCCGGACGCCTCCTTACAGGAAAGATATCAGATTTCAATATCTTTCAAAACATGATTGCAGATCTTTGGAAGCCTGGTAAGGGAATGACGGTCAAGATCCTGGAGCAAAACAGGTTTCTCTTTCAATTCTATCATGAAATAGACATCAACCGTGTCTTAGACGGTAGCCCATGGACGTATGATCGTAAACAGCTCATAATCAAAAGATTGAAAACAGGGGACAATCCAAAGCTCATCAACCTTGATACCCTTGATATGTGGGTGCAGATTCACGACTTGCAATCGGGTTTCAAAACCGAACAAGTGGTACAAAAAGCAGGTAATTATATAGGTGTTTTCCTTAAATCGGACCCGAATAATTACAACGGAGTGTGGCGTGATTATCTCTGCGTTCGGGTGTCTGTTCCTTTAAGCGCTCCTCTGAAAAGAAGAATGAAGTTTCGGAAACGCGACGGCGTTGCTTTTTGGGCGAACTTCAAATATGAACGTGTCCCGACTTTTTGTTTTATATGTGGCATCATAGGCCACTCCGAAGCTTTCTGTGACAAGCTTTACGACACTCCGTTGGAAGCTATCATAAAGCCTTACGGGCTATTCATGAAAGCACCACCAAAAGGACGGAACTTCCTCACACCAAAAGGACGGAACTTCCTCACAGCTAATTTTTTTCAATGAAGTTGATATTTCATCAACAAAAAAAACAAAAAAAAACAAAACAAGAGGTATTTGATTAATGTTTTCTAAAAAACAATTTTTTAGTTTTATTTTTTTAAAATCTTAAATAAAATATTAACAAATATATTTACAAAGACAAAAATATTTTAAAAGTTTGTAATAAATAATGAGATAAAATAATTTGAAAAAAAAATGATGAAAAACAAGAAGTGAGAAAGTAATGAAAGAAAATTTGATAGAAATTGAGAAAGAGAAATTAATCCAAGAAAAAATGAGAAAGAAAGTGAAGAGAGAGAAGTGAGTAGAGAGAGTGATGAGAGAGGAAATGACGAGAGAGAAAAAATAATGAGAGAGAAAATGATGATATATTAAGTGATGAGAAAGAAAGTGATGTGAGAGAAACTAATGAGAGAGAAAATTATGTGACAATAAATGATATTAAATAATAATAAATAAATAAATGATATGAGAAAAAAAAAAGATAGACAAAATTTTTTTGAGAACAACAGAAAACAACTTTTTGTTGTTCTCAAAATTTTCTGTTTTTTGTAACTTTGTTTTTAAAAATTGCTTTCTGAAAACAACGCCAAACACCCCAACTTGTTTTCAAAAAACAGTTTTTAGCTTTTAAAAACAAAAAAAACAATTTTTTAGTTAAGGTGCCAAATGTGGCGTGCTGCCCCTTTGGCACACCCACATGGGGCCATTTTGTAATGAGCATGCCTTGGTGCTTGATCATTAGTCAAGTCTTGCACCAAGCAACCTCATGGGATAGGGTAGTGGCATTTTTGTAATATTACATATGTCTCTCAGACAAAAATCATATATGTTCCTGGGAAGACTTTATTTCCCTAGAAGGCTCCTTAGGGGGAGGTGACCTGGTGACTTAGGGAAGCACCATGGCCATCAGCAGATAGGGGCCAAAGATGTGTACTCCCTTGCCCTATCAAGGCTATATATTAATGAAATAACATTTATCCATACTTGCCCCTGTGTGCTTCCTTGTTGCTTATGTGTTGCTTGTTTGTTAGCTTCGTTGGGCCACTGCGTGCCATTTGCCTTGTTGTGTGCTTTGTGTTGTGTGGACGTTCCTAGGAATGACTTGTTGTGTGCTTGCTCATACTTCGTTATTTCCCGTTGCATGTCCGAGATGTGTATGTGGTTAACCGCTAAGTTTGTTTGCCTGTAGGTGTGTGTTGTAGGCTGACTTGCTAGCTTGAAGAGTCTGCAAGTGCCGCACGATCCGTCTAGTTGGAGTTCCCAAATAGCCGGCCCGTGACAGTTGGTATCAGAGCCAAGTTAGAAAGCGCTTGGCAAAAACACACTATGGTGAGCAACACTCAGAGGATCGAAGCTCTTGAGAAGCGAGTAGGGGAACTAGATGGCCTGGACGAGAGGGTCAGGGATCTTTCCTCTGCAAGCCAGGACTCGGGATCGTCTGATGCAAACAATCGCATAGCTGCGTTGGAAAAGGAGAATGATGTTCTTCTATCCAAAATTATCGCGTTGGAGAAAAGAAACACTCCAACAAGTACTTCTGTTTCCCCTCGGTGGGAAGAGCGCATCGCGGCAGTGGAGTGCATGCTGAAGGAATAAGAAGTTTCCATAAACGACACGACGGAAGATTGCAGGGAGGCAGTCGGTGTGCTCAGAGAAGAAATGGCTGAGCTATCTGCCAAGGTAAACCTGACCATGCGAGCGGTTGGGAATGCCCCTGCAACAGGGCCGATAGGTATGGAATATGGCCGAGCCAAAGTACCCGAGCCGAGGCCCTATAATGGGGCCAGGGACGCAAAGGATTTGGAGAATTTCCTCTTTGACATGGAACATTACTTTAGAGTCGTGCGGGCCAATTCGGAAGATGGAAAGGTCGCCATGGCTACCATGTATTTGTCGGGGGATGCCAAGGTGTGGTGGAGGACCAAGTATGATGATATAGAGAATGGCAGGTGTACTATCACATCTTGGGCGGACCTGAAGAGGGAATTAAAGACGCAGTTTCTGCCAGAAAATGTAGCTTACATAGCTCGTCGCCAGTTACGAGAGCTTAAACAAGTCGGGACAATCCGAGAGTATGTAAAGAGATTTTCGGGACTGATGCTCGATATTAAAGACATGTCCGAAGTGGACAGGCTCTTCTGCTTCCTCGAGGGATTGAAACCGTGGGCCAAGCAAGAACTTCAAAGACAGCGAGTGTCTGATCTGGCCACCGCTCAAGCTGCTGCCGAACGCTTAACAGACTACACTCCGGAGAGCAACCTGCCAAAAAGGGCTACTCCTCCAGCCAGCTCAAGTAGCGCCGGGAGTAAGAAGTCTGGGAAGTCCTGGCAGGGTAAGAGTGGGGGAGAGAAGAGGACAGCTGAGTCCAATTCTTCCAGTGGGACAGATGCTGCTGCAGGGAAGAAGCCGCTAGCTTGTTGGATTTGCAAAGGCCCACACAAGTCGGCAGTTTGCCAATTCCGGGGCAAGCTGAATGCCCTCATCGGCCAAGAACAACAGGGCGAAGGAGAAGAGGAAGAAGAAGAGTACGCGCACATGAGCGCTGTCCGCCTGTTGAACGCTCTCAAGAAGCATGGCGAGAAAGGGAAGAAGACCCTGGGGAAAGGGCTAATGTTCCTGGATGCCGCTATCAATGGCAAGCCTGCCAAAAGCGTGATGTTTGATACTGGCGCCACCCACAACTTCATCTCTGAACTTGAAGCAAAGCGACTGGGACTAAAGCTGGAGAAAGATGCAGGCCGCATGAAAGCGGTCAACTCCAAAGCCTTGGCCACAACTGGCGTGGCTAAAGGGGTAAAAGTGAAAATCGACACGTGGGAAGGGCAGACTGATTTGGTGGTCGTCCATATGGACGACTTCGATGTAGTTTTGGGAATGGACTTTCTAACCGAGAAAGGTGCCATTCCAATTCCTGCCACTGGAAGCTTACTCATAATGGGAGAGACTCCTTCATTGGTACCTGCAAAGGTGAAACCACCCCCTGCTGTGAAGCTTCTATCAGCTTTACAGTTCAAGAAGGGTGTGAGGAAGCAGGAGCCCACTTATGTAGCTGTACCCACCGTGTTCGAAGAAGTAGTGGAAGAATTGTTCCACTAGTAATTACGAGGGTCTTACAGGGGTATGGGGATGCGATGCCAGATAAACTCCCCAAAGCCTTGCCACCAAAGAGGGGGATTGATCACCAGATAGAGCTGGTGCCCGGAGCGAAACCTCCAACAAAAGCGCCATACAGAATGGCACCCCCTGAGCTAGAAGAATTGAGGAAGCAATTAAAAGAGCTATTGGAGGCAGTCTTCATCAGACCGTCGAAGGCGCCATATGGCGCACCGGTGCTATTCCAGAAGAAGCACGATGGGAGCTTAAGACTGTGCATCGACTATAGGGCTCTCAATAAGGTGACAGTTCGCAACACATACCTCATTCCTCTGATCGCTGATTTGTTCGACCAGCTAAGTGGAGCCAAATACTTCACAAAGTTGGACTTGAGATCGGGCTACTATCAGGTGAGGATTGCAGATGGGGATGAACCAAAGACTACGTGTGTTACTCGATACGGAGCATTTGAGTTTTGAGTAATGCCGTTTGGGTTGACAATTGCACCTGCTACCTTCTGTACACTAATGAACCAAGTATTCCACGAGTATCTAGATAATTTCGTGGTGGTGTACTTGGATGACATCGTGGTTTATAGCGCCACGATTGAAGAGCATCAAGAACACTTGGCTCAAGTGTTTCAGAAGTTGAGAGAGAACCAGCTATATGTGAAGCGAGAGAAATGCTCGTTTGCACAGGAGAGCATCAAGTTCTTAGGCCACGTGGTGGAACGTGGCCGTATTCGTATGGATCTGGAGAAGGTGAGGGCAATCCAGGAATGGAAACCCCCCACAAACGTGAAAGAACTCCACTCCTTCTTGGGCCTAGCCAACTACTATAAACGATTTGTGGACGGCTACTCAAGAAGGGCGACACCCTTGACCGAGCTTCTAAAAAGGGTGTGATTTGGGCGTGGACTGACAAGTGTGCTGAAGCGTTCAGGACTTTGAAAGAAGCTACGATGAAGGATCCTGCTCTTGCCTTGCCAACTATTAGCAAGCCCTTCGAAGTACAGACAGATGCATCAGATTATGCTCTAGGAGGGGTACTAGTACAAGAGGACCACCTGGTCGCATACGAAAGTCGCAAGCTGTCTGAAGCTGAGAGGAGGTATACTGCCCAGGAGAAGGAGCTCCTCGCAGTTATACATTGCTTGCGAGTGTGGTGGCATTACTTGCTGGGGTCAAAGTTCGTAGTGAAGACGGATAATGCAGCTGTGAGTCATTTCCTTACTCAGCCGAAGCTGACCCCTAAGCAGGCTCGATGGCAGAAGTTTGTGGCAGAATTCGACTTCCGTTTTGAGCACAGGGCAGGACGCTTGAACCAGGAAGCTGACGCCTTGAGTCGCAAAGCGGAGTTGGCGACTCTAAAGATCATGGCTAGTTTATCGACTAGCGTGGTGAACACTCCACTCAAGGAATGCATTAAAGAAAACCTGGAGAAAGACCCAGTTGTCAGGACCATCCTGAAGCTCGTAAAAGAAGGCAAGACTCGCCAGTTCTGGGTGGAGGATGATCTTCTGTGGGCTAAAGGAGGGCGCTTGTATGTTCCGAAAGCTGGAGATTTGCGAAGGACATTACTAATCGCATGACACTCTGTGGGCAGGTCATCCAGGGTGGCAGAGAACCCATGCCCTCTTGAAGCATGGATACTACTGGCCACAAATGCGAGACGATGTAGTGGAGTACACCAAGACCTGTCTGGTCTGCCAGCAAGACAAGGTCGATAGGAACAAGACACCTGGGTTGTTGGAGCCCTTGCGAGTCCCAAGCTGACCATGGGAGAGTGTGTCGCTTGACTTTATCACCAGTCTTCCGAAGACAGGAGATTTAAGTGCGATCTTGGTGGTCGTGGATAGATTCTCGAAGTATGCAACATTCATCCCAGTGTCGAAGTACTGTTCGGCAGAAGAGACAGCCAGACAATTTTTCAAGCACATTGTCAAATATTGGGGAGTGCCCCAAAACATTGTTAGTGACCGAGATGGAAGATTCACTGGGACCTTTTGGTCCGAACTATTCAATCTCTTGGGGTCACAACTGAACATTTCCTCGAGCTACCATCCGCAGACAAATGGGCAGACAGAAAGATTCAACGGGATGTTGGAGGAGTACTTTCGCCACTTTTTCAATGCCAATCAGAAGAATTGGCCGCAACTACTCGATGTAGCTCAATTTTGCTTCAACTCTCAAAAGAGTTCTTCATCAAATAAGAGCCCTTTTGAAGTTGTTAATGGACAGCAGCCACTGTTACCCCACACAGTGGATGAATATCGCGGTCGAAACCCGCGAGCCTTTCACTTCACAAAAGACTGGAAGAAAACGACAGAGATTGCCGAAGCTTATTTAGAACAAGCATCGAAAAAGAATGAAGAAGTGGGCTGATCAGAAGCGCAGACCACTGGAGTTCAAAGCAGGTGACTTAGTGTTAATCAAGCTGAGGCCCAAACAGTTGAGATTCCGAGGGGACAAAGACATCAGACTCATTCGCAAGTACGAGGGTCCGGTCTCAATCATCTCAAAAGTTGGCCTAACCTCCTACAAAGTCGACCTACCAGCTTGGATGAAGATACACCCGGTCCTTCATGTCAGCAACTTGAAGCCGTATCATGAAGATCCAGCAAATCCAGCGCGCAACCAGTCAACCAGAGGAGGAGTCATCGTTCAGCCAAGGAGCAAGCGTCAACCTGAAGAAATCCTGGCAGAAAGGACGGTCACCACTGACCGTAAAAAGCATAAAGAATATCTGGTAAAATGGAAGGGGCTCGCAGACGATGAGATCAACTGGGAGAGGGCGGAAGACTTGAAGAAGCTCATGCAGAAGATTAAAGATCTACAAGCTACTTCGTCGAGGGCGCCGAAGGATTGAGTGGGGGAGAGTGTGGCCCCTTTGGCACACCCACATGGGGCCATTTTGTAATGAGCATGCCTTGGTGCTTGATCATTAGTCAAGTCTTGCACCAAGCAACCTCATGGGATAGGGTAGTGGCATTTTTGTAATATTGCATATGTCTCTCAGATAAAAATCATATATGTTCTTGGGAAGACTTTATTTCCCTAGAAGGCTCCTTAGGGGGAGGTGATCTGGTGACTTAGGGAAGCACCATGGCCATCAGAAGATAGGGGCCAAAGCTGTGTACTCCCTTGCCATATCAAGGCTATATATTAATGAAATAACATTTATCCATACTTGCCCCTGTGTGCTTCCTTGTTGCTTATGTGTTGCTTGTTTGTTAGCTTCGTTGGGCCACTGCGTGCCATTTTCCTTGTTGTGTGCTTTGTGTTGTGTGGACGTTCCTAGGAATGACTTGCTGTGTGCTTGCTCATACTTCGTTATTGCCCGTTGCATGTCCGAGATGTGTATGTGGCTAACCGCTGAGTTTTTTGCCTGTAGGTGTGTGTTGTAGGCTGACTTGCTAGCTTGAAGAGTCTGCAAGTGTCGCACGTTCCGTCTAGTTGGAGTTCCCAAATAGCCGGCCCGTGACACCAAACACCCTCTAAGAATTTTAGACGTAATAATTAACTCATCTCATGGTCGCCAACTTCTTGTCCTCATTACTCAGCATTGTCCCACAACATCAACTTTATATGAAAATGGCTTTTTCAAGACTGAAAGTATCAACCAACTAAGATGTCAAAGATATAGTACTGAATTATAAACAAAGTGTATATTACTAAATTGAGTGAAAGGGGTAGAACCATGGCCCATCCTTTTATTAAAATTGTCTTTTTTTAGTAATATGAAAAATCTCTCAAGGACTACTGTTGAACGAAAAAAAAATAATAAAAAAATATAATAATATATTATTATAAAAAAGGTGATTCAGTCAAATTAGTGGAGAGGAGTATCTCCACTTTTCTCTCCACCTTCCCACATTCCATTCTCACCACTCTTCACATAACGTAAAATAAAGTCTATAAAATGGGAAATAAATTAGACACAAGGGAGGAGAAAAAAAGAGAAGGAAAAACTCTGTCAAAATTGTGTGAGAGATTACGAGAAAAAACACAAGAGAGAAATTAAGAAAGAAATACAGAGAGAGTTAAGATTTTCATCCTCAAAGATTTCTATAAAGTGAGTACTAAGGTTTGCCCCTATTTTCTTCTTGGTATTCCAATTTTTTTTTTATTTCTCAGTGATTTTCTTCTTTAGTCTTTGGTCCACTTTGACCTAGGCTTTATAAGCCACAAAATGCCTAGGCTTTATAAGCCACAAAAGGTCTTTAAAAGTGAGATATAGCCAAAGGGAAAAGGGGAAAAATCTTATTTCTCCATGTTGTTATACTGTCCAAATCTCTCCTAAAATTATAATTGATTTTCATGATTGATCATGGTTCACGTTGACCTAGGCTTTGTCACAAAAGATCTTCAAAAGTGAGATATAACCATGAAAAACATGATAAATCATAAATATTAAATGCCATTATGCTGTCTAATCTCTCCAAAAATCAAAGATGATTTTCTATCATTCATGATCCACTTTGACCTAAGCTTTGTAAGCAATAAAATGTCTCAAAAAAAATTGAGATATAGTCATGGATAAAATGATAAATCATAAAATTCATATTTGACTATGCTATCAAAATTGTAGCAAAATTTCAGTTGAGTATAAACAGTAAAATCAAGAAAATACATGGCACCTTATCGCAAGGGTATAAGAATACAATCAAGCAAAATAATTGTTTAAACTGATTTATCTTTGTCGAAACTCAAAGCAAAACAAAAAGAAAAGGCAGTATAGTATTCAAAGGTGTTAAACCCAAAAGCTCTGTTGCTTGTGTATGATCTGAATGTGCTCTCAATTGTATGTCTATGTGTATATGAAAAGCAACAAAATGGCGAATAGTAAATGCGTGAAAATGATAAAAGAAGGAAATATGTTATTCATGAATCATGGTCTGGCATTGTTTTGGCATGTGACTTATATAATATACATATAAGTACATATAGGTCAATATATATTCAATAGCTAAAGGAAGAGTTATAATTTTTTTTCTTCATTCTTCTTTACTTTTTGATTGATTTTACGAGCAAAGAAGGCATTTTAATACTCACTATTAATATTATATATATATATATATATATATACATTTGGAAACCAGATCATTTATCTGTGCATATATGTATATCCAGATAGTGCAGTTAAAAGTTGGGCAAAATATCAAAAGATGTCCGAGTCAAAAGATTTTCAACAAATTGTGATCCAAACTAATATTCAACATATATAAACATGTGTGTCGTATGATATAAATATATATATATATATATATATATATTAAACTGATATTTATACGCATATATTTTATATATGTAAATGAAAAATTTTGTTTACCAAAATTGAGAAGCAAACTTTGATGAAGATGACTCTTTAAATCAATAAATAAATGACAATTGAAGATAGATAATTGTCACAAATAAACTTTTGTCGTCTCCTAAATGTATATATATACATAAGAGATTAGAACTATATATTTATATAATTGTTTATGATGTAAACAATCAAGGAGAACAAATATACATACCCAAATATATGCTTCACTTTCTTCTCAAAGTTAAACAATGTCTCTCAAATTTGGAGAACTTTGAAGAATGCATTATATTGAGTATGGCAGAAGGTTTAAATAGACAAAAGATGATATCTTAATTATATTTCAAATTCAAACTGAATTTTAGAATATAAAATAATGATATTATCTTATAAATATCTATATCAGATTTTATCATAAATTTTAAATTCAAATCTCTAAAATTAAATTTGAATTTTAGTATATAGATATTATCTGATATTAAATTTGATTATTCATTACCAAATTTTGGAATAATCAATTAAAATATTGGTCAAATAATCTCTTTAATAATTTATTTTATATATAAAGATATTTCAAAACATAAAATTGTCACCAAAATGATAAAATTATAAAACCATGCGAAATTGTATGAAATTTCCAAATCTCAAATGAGCTCATCAAAATCAATTCAAAATGATGAAATATCATTCCAAAATTTCAAAGAGGTCATTAACCTCACAAAATCTCAAAAATGGTAATTTTACCTCAAAATTAAAAGTGCACTAAAATTCAAAGCCATAATAAATGGTATCCCAAAAAGAGGTCATGCACCTCTTAATTATCAAAGCATCATAAAATCTTTGAAAATATACCGGAACTACGTTTGACTTGATTCCTAAATAAGGATACGTAGGCAACTTAGTTGCTAAGACTAAGTGCAGTCACCAATGCCGCAAAATGGTATAAAAACACAAATATCAAAATTTCATAAAAGGTCATCCACCTAGGAATTTTCCCAAATTTTCAAATGACAAAGTATTCCTGAAAATGGTCATATACCGGAAATTCTTATATTCAAATTCCAAAATATCTATCTAGAACTACAAGTGACTTGATCATTCGTAAAGAAGGTATGTAGGCAGCTCAGTTAGTCAAATTTACTGAGTGCAGTCGCAATTCCAAATTCCTCAAAATTTTCCCAAAATTATACAAGTACTTAATATCATCATAATTGGAATCAAAAGGTTTTTCTTTAAATAAAAAGGGTAGTAATTAAGAGGTTATTCTTATAATCTTGGATGGGTCGAACTTAAATTAATAAACTCTTATACTATAAAATTGGCATAAGTGAAATTGTGTTTGGTATTAATTTTAATATATTAAAGGGAAATTTGACATAATATGCTAAAAAATTTAACAAGCTAAAAAATTAAACTCAAAAAATAAAGATAGGAAAGTTATCCCACTCTTTCAATTTATTCCCCAAAATACCCCTGACTTTTCAACTTCCCTCCCTTTTCTCTAACTTTCTTCTCTCTCCTGAATTCTCCCATTCTCGCCATCTTTCTACAGACCAGGGACGGACTCGTCGTGCATGGAACCCAGCCACCTCGCAACGCACACGAACCCACACCGAACCAGCGACCCACACGAACACACCCAACCCAGCGACGAACCCACACGAACCCAGCCACCCTGCAACGCCACACCGAACCAGCGACCCACACGAACCCACACGCCCACACCGAACCCAGTGACCCACACGAACACTACCCACGCGGACCAAGGAACCCAGTGACCCACATCGAACCCACACGAACCCAGTGACCCACGCGGACCAAGGAACGAAAGGTCGGACCTCCGAGAACCCACTCTCCGATCACCGCCGCCACCGCCATTTGAACCCACGGGAATCAAGGATTGTTTTTTATATTTTTCTTTTAATTTCTCTTTTTAATTCGAATGAAATTGGTGTATTTGAGGTTGGTTTGTTGTTTTAGAATTGCATTCTGTGATTAATGTTCAGATTTCTACTATTTTGTGTTTGGGGAAGAATCTGGGTATCGGGACTGCTTTTTCTTTGGTTTCTTATAAATTTGCGATATTAAGCGATGTTTGTGCGATTTTGTGCGACTTATCAAGGCAAGAATGGTTGCTTGGCGTTGTTTGTGTCTGATTTGCGATTTTTGAACGACATTTGGGCGATATTGTCCGATTATGTAGGGAAAATAATGATAGTTTATGGCATTTGTATTGTTTTAGCGATCTTTGTGCGATCTTTGTGCGATTATATTGGATAGGTTTGCGATTTTAATTTAAAAACCTTATACATTTTTTATAATTGTAGTTTTGCGAGGTTTTGCGAGTTCTTTTGCGACATTTGTGCGATTATAAATCCTGTTTTTAAAAATGCAGATGGCTCCAGAGCTCGTTCTCCCATTGTCCGAGCATTTTCCAGGGTGTATCAGCTACAGAGGGAGTGGGTACTTCACTGCTATAAAGGATAAGTTCGAAGCCTTTAAGTTGACTGATAAGGCGAAGGAAAGTCCCTTCGGATCTTTCTGGAATGCCAGTGTTCTTCAATTCTCTGGGGTGATTGTGCATCAACTGTTATTGAGGAAAAAGAAAGTCAGTGAAGTTAAAAATGATGAAGTGTGGTTTTACGTGGGTAAAACGGAAACCAGATTTGGGAGGTATGAGTTCGGTTTGATCACAGGCCTAAAGATGAGCGGTGGCCCCTCGACAGTAGAATTGAATACACAATGTGATTCTGATCGAATGCTGCGGGACTATTTCAACAATGCGAAAAGGGTGGCCTTCAAAACCCTTTGGCTAGCTTTTGAGGCGTGTGATGTTGAAGATGATGTTTACAAGCTGGGTTTATGTGCTTTTGTTGAAGGCGTTCTGTTGTCACGGTCCGAGGGTGTGTATATTTGGACTGATATGCTGAAGTTAGTTGAAAATGTAGATAACTTCTTCGAGTATCCTTGGGGCCTCCTTTCTTATCAGAAGTTGTTGTCTTCCACAACTAAAAATATGCAGCAGCTACGGCAAAACTACCTGGATAAGTTGTCGCGCAAGAAAGATAAGAAGAAGAAGAAATCTAAGAAGGAGAAAAAAGTTACTCAACTAGAACCGAAGTACAATGTGTACGGATATGCACCGGCCCTGCAATATTGGGCGTTTGAGGTCATGCAAGATGTGGGGAAGAAGTATGGGCAGTGCAAAGGGAGCAAATTCCCTAGAATGTTGAACTGGAGCACCCCCGTTACTGTTACGAAACACGATGTGAAGCAAATTGATGTGGCACTGCTGTTTGAGAAAAGGGTATGTGAATCTTTCTCTATTTCTCATTGTTGTTTTGATATATTTTGCCTTCAGTATTATTTGCGATATATGTGCGATTTTTACGTGACATTTATGTGATTTACATTATCTGTTTTGCGACATATTTGCGACATTATGCGATGTTTTATTTTGTGATTTATATTTGATTTCTTTTAAAAATATTAGCGACATAATTGCGACTTCTTGCGACATAAATGCGATTTTTATTACTTTGTTGATATTATAATTTTGCGACATTATGCGATGTTTCTTCAAGTTTCTGGGATATTGATTGTTTTCTAATTTTTTGGTTATGCAGATGGTTGTTCTTCAAATCTTACACCCTCGGAATTGGGAGGTTGAATACTGGAAGTCCAATTGTGAGGGTGAAGTTCCCACGGTGGATATGGGCTCAGATGAGATGGAAGAAACAGAAGCTAGAACACAAGATTCCACTCAATTCGAAACCCAAGCAAAATGGGTGGCGGAATATGTTCAAACTGCGAAAATCATTCCACCATCACCACCGAAAGAACAAACAGAGTCGTCCACATCAGGCACTGTGCCTCCAACCTCAACTCCTGCAGCCAATGACGCCGACTACCTTGGGTTGGCGAAGAGATTGGAGAAGGTCGAAGCCCAACAAATAGTAATTCTGGCTGCACAGAATGAGCAGGAGAGTAGTCAGGCTGAGATGAAGAAGCTTATCATGGATCAACTTGCGACCGTGATAAGTTTGTTACAGAAGCAACCATCACAGCCAGCAGAGGATGAATGTCGTCAGTATAATTCTGGTTCTGAAGACGACGTGTGCCCTGAAGATTGGGAACCCAACGTAGATGAGGTTCCTTCTACTCCAACGGATGCCATTATTATGGCCATCGAAGATACGCAGTCTCAGGATGTGCAACAGTTGGATGGGCCACCAGCTGGAGTGGAATTTGTGAGGAGGGCAAAACGGAAGCCAGTGTATTTGAAGGACTACACAGCGGGGAAGAAGAAACAACGAACTGGTCCTATTGAGGTTGATACTTTGAGGCCAGCAGACCCACGACTCTACAAATTTTTCAAAAGGTGGATTACTTACTTGAGGGACAACCGCCGTCCTAGAGAAGTGCACACTGGCATTGCCGATCGGAGTTGGTTCGTGAAGTTGATGGTGGAGCACGAATGGATCGACGATTCTGTAAGTACTTGTTTCTTAACTGTTTAATTTAACTGTTTTCTCATTTTGAACAATACATCATTTTATTTACGATATTTAGCGATGTATAAGTTGATTGTTTGTTTAAATCGCAATTAAATCGCTTTAAGTCGCTTAGAAAATCATGAAAATGGTACATTGGGATATGCGCGATGTTTGGCGATGTAGGTGCGACATAAAGCGATTTAATTACAGAAATTGTGTTTTATGCGACTTGTTTGCGACATTTGTGCGACTTTTTTGCGATTCGATTCTAAACATTTTTATTTCAAATGCAGCAAATTGATGTCATATTCCACTTGTTAAGAAGAAGGAGGAAGCTCTTCCCTGAGGTTTACACTACGAATTGTGTGGTTCTGGACACATCTGCTCCACAAATATTTTCAATGTACTGGAGTTGTCATGATGGTGACAGAAGCACATTTATCTGGGATGAGTCAGTTATTGATTATGTGAGGGGGATGAAGCATCGGCACTTGCCTTGTTGAGAAAACCAGGAGTACATCTACTTCACATTGAACCTTCCTACTGAGAAGCATTAGGTGGCTGTTGAGGTAGATATTGAGAATTGGCAGATTGTTGTATATGACTGTGATATCAGCGCCACGACTGAGGACAATATGAAGTCATATTTGAAGCCTTATACCAAGATATTTGCATCCTTATTGCGGGCTTCTGGTTATTTTAAGACCAACAGTTATGCATTTCCGATTGAAACAGGTGATCTCAGCCAGCTCCCACCAATGCATTATAAATGAGCTACTCCGGAAGTTGCACCGCAAGCGGAAAGAAGGTAAATGTCTCTTTTTGTATTTATTTTATTTTGTACTCCACTATGAATTACTTGACTAAATTGTTACTAATAATTACCAATATCTTTTTATTTGCAGTGGCAATTGTGGAATGTATGCCATTGAATACGTGGAGCATCAAATGTTGGATCGGTCGTTTGAGAAAGTTAACGATGATAACATGCTCACCTTTAGACATAGGTGGTGTGTTGACTTATTTTACCAGAATGTATAATATTTACGACACTAATATATTTACGACACTATTATATTTTGTCAGATTAGTAAAATATGTTAGAAATCGTCTTTAATCGCTAATTTTGCTTTGAAAATCGCACATTTACATCGTCTGAAATCGCATTGATCGCACAAAAATCTCCGTAGTTTCTGGTGTAAATTTAAAAAATCGCAAATATATCGCAAGAAAATCGCATAATTAATCTTCATAGATTCCTAGTGTGCATTAACTGAGCATCGCAAAATATATCACACAAAATCGCATACTAATCGCAAAAACATCGCGTGCTAAAAATTCTACATGGTTCACACATTCCTGTTAAAAAAAAAGGGTAAAAAACTGTAACAGCAACCAGGAATACAACACAAAAATCCAGTCCAAAAATAAGTGCATTACAACTAATATAGATAAGTACACTAATAGAGAAAAGCTTCAAACTCGAGCTTTGCATGTAGCTCTGTTGTGCCCCGAACCACCGCAGTTAGTACAATGGCGAGGTTCCACAACCACTTGACCATTAGACGGGCGACGCTTCGTCGGTCTTCTACCCGCATTGCTTTTCCTAGGCCGACCCACCGGTTTTTTATCTACTGGTACCCCGACTCTCATGTTCTTGATGTGTTCCGGTAGTACCCAATCATCCTCCTCGCCGACAACATTAATTGTTGCATCGTAGGTCTTCTTCCACGTGTCTTTTGTGTAGTACGGGGAGCTAAGTGCATACAGGCTAGCATTCTGACTAATTGCTGCGGCACATGCATGAGGACAAGGGATTTTTAGCGATTGGAACATTCCGCATGTGCATGTTCTCTCGACTAAGTCCACATCACCACCTCTCTGACCTTCAGGACCCGTACCAACGTTAAATAATTGTGCACCATTACGATAGACAGTCCTGAACCTACCATCTTCATGTTGTGCTTTTAAATCCTTCTCAAAAGTAGTTGCCAAAGGGGTAGTGCACTTACTTGCATTTTCGAGACGATCAGCAAACCAATTTTGCAGTGTGAACCTGGTGAATTCAACCAAAGTAGTTATTGGATATTTCCTGAATTCTTCTGTCACGTTGTTGAAGCTTTCAGCGGCGTTGCTTGTCATTATGTTGTACCGATCGCCTGGACAATAAGGACGAGCCCACTTTTCAAGCCCTATTTGCTCGACGTATGTAGCAATGGGAGGATCCATCCGTTTGAGCACCTCAAAATGTCTATCACATTCAATCTTCGACCATGCGTAGGCTGCCAGCCATATTTGCGTGTTACATACATCAATCTTGAACTTGAACGTGACATTCATAGTAATATGTTTAAAGCAAAAACAATGGCATGCTTCGGGGAAAACGACCTCGACAGCATGTTCAATGCTCTGATGCCTATCCGATACGTACACAAGGTTTTCAACCTCCCCAATGGCTTCCCTTAACTTCTGCAAGAAATACTTCCAAGAGTCGTGGTTCTCACTGTCAACAATTGCAAAGGCCATCGGAAACAATTGGTTGTTTGCATCGTACGCAACAGCAAGTAACATTGTGCCCCCATACTTTGTCTTCAAGAATGTTCCGTCAATACTAATCACAGGACGACAAAACTTAAATCCCCTCCTACAAGCATCCAGTGACCAAAAACAGTACTTGAACCGGTCGTCCTCTCTCACAATGTCAGTAATAGTACCTGGATTCTTCTGTTCCAGCATGTACAAGTAACCATATAACTTTGTATAAGATTCTGCTGGCGTACCCCTCACATACGTAAGTGCCTTCTCTCTACACCTCCAAGCCTTCTCATAACTAATCTTGATGCCATAATCCTTAAACATATCGCTCTGTATGTCTTTTGCCATGTACTTAGTTCCAACTGATGTGTACTTTTCCTTAATAATGCGGCCAATAACCCACGGTGCTGCTTGACGGTGATCAGAATTTCTAGAATTCAAGTTACATGTGTGTTCATTGTGGAACACAGTAACCTCGAACATGTCACAACGTGCCTTCTTCCTCCCCCTTAATCTCCATTTACAATTTTGATCCTTGCAAGTAACGTACAACACATCAGTGCCAGACTTCCTCACCATCCACTCAAAATTCTTTTTCAGTGCATACCTTCCCACTACATTCTTAAATTCTTCCTTGTTTGTGTACAACTTGCCAAGATGTATCTCCCCTGAAGGCGTACCACTAAGAGATGTCGTATAGACATGATTTTCCTCTATGTCTTCCCTAGTCCACATAAGAGGTTTGAATTTGGTACAAACTTCAAATTCAGAAGCAGGAGTACTAATGGAAGGACCTGGCCGACTGCTACTAGTTCCTGGTGTTTGGTGATTCTCACTACGGGGGGGTCTTCTTTGTCGCTCTGCTTGGTTGCTTGGAGTTAGTTCCAACCTCAAGGGAGGTACCTGTACAGCTCCATCAACTTCCAGCTCCACATCATCATCCTCATCCAAATCTACCACAGGATCATCGCTGTAATAGGGACCATCGAACTCATCTAAATGATCAAATGCGATATTGGCTCTGTGGTCATCTATATTATTAGGTAGTTGCTCATTCAAACTAACCCCCTGATCAGTTTCTGGGACAAAGGTCCCTACCACACTTCGAGGGGTTACAGATGGGGGAGTAGGCTCCAAATTCACATTCTTCTTCACCTTAGTCACAAATAGTGGCAGCAAGTTGTCCACACTCATCTTTTCCTTCATGCTAAAAAACACTCGTAGTTGACTATCTTTCACTAAAACCTTCGGCGGAAACTTGGTGCCTTTCATGTACATGTAACAGACTTCTAATTTCAGTTCATACACCAAAGGATCCACATCCAACTCTTCATACAAAACTTCACACAACTTTTCCAGAGTAGTGTCAATGTCAAACATCAACATCTTACTTGTTGGGGAATTGAATACCCAGTTGAAACCCTCGACAGCCCAAACACCATCATACAATACAGCCACAAATACAGTTGAATCTGTCACAAACAAAAAAATTTAAAGTCGCCCACAAATCGCCCAAAAATCGCACTAAAATCGCCCAAAATTCTTAGTTTTTGCCACACATATAACATCGCACAAAATCGCAATGGCATCGTTCAAATGTCGCATAGTTTCATCCCTAACCTCTGAGTTTGGTATAAATCGCACAAAATTGCAATTTATCGTTCAAAATCGCAAAAAAAACGAAAAACCCAGAAAAAACGCAAAAAATGGAACATAGTCTACTTTCATTTCAGAACACAAAATGGACAAAATACAACCAACAATGTGCAGATCCATACAACTTACACTAAATATAACAAAAGCCAACAATATTTTGCATAAAAAACACTTACCCATTGCTTTTGGGTGAGAAAAATGAATGTGGAGGTCGGTTGAGTGTGTGGGAGGTCCGGCTGAGGTCTGGCTGAGGTCGTGGTGGGTGGAGGTCCGGCTGACTGCAAGCCGTGGTGGTGTTTTTTGGTCTGAGAGAGAGAGAACGAGAGAGAGAGAGAGTGAGAGAGAGAGAGAGAGAGAGAGAGGATGAAGGTAACAAAACTTTGGTTTAGAAGAAGGGCATTTTTAGGATGGAAAAGAATAGTTAAAAAATATATCATTAGATAGTTTAATTAAACAGCATGAGTTGAATTTTAGCCTAAAATGTTAAATTTCCCTATATTAAATTTGAAATTTTTGTCTAATAACTACCATCTACTTTTTCATGATAAATCAAAGTCGAAAGGAGTTGAAAATATATCTTACTGCAGATATACATACCTATGTGTATAACATTGTCTTGATATAGTTTAGATAATAACAGAGAGAATGGGGTACAGTCCGAAGCTCCTATCTGCAATGATATAATGTATTCTCTTTGTTTTACTCCTCATGCCATGTAGTTCTGCATTTGTTTGTGAGAAATACAATGACTGCCAGATGCTCCTCAAATTCAAGAAAGGCATAACAAGTGATCCTCATGGTAATCTTCAAGCTTGGAATGAAGCCAACCCCTTCTGCAACTGGACTGGAGTCACATGCCACCAACATCTCAAAAACCGGGTCACTGCTCTTGAACTCGTAGACATGGGATTGCAAGGAAGTTTATCACCATTTCTGTCCAATCTTTCGCTTATCACGAAGCTACAACTGCATACCAACAGATTTCATGGAGAAGTGCCAAGTTCTTTTGGAGACCTCTCAGAATTATCACACTTAAATCTGAGTTATAATAATCTTCAAGGTGACATCCCGGCTTCACTACAAGGTTGTCATAGCTTGAAACTCATGGACTTGTCAAACAACAATCTATCTAGGGTCATTCTCCAGGAAATTGGTTCGTTGAAGAATTTGACATGCTTAGCTCTCGCTAACAATAGTCTTACAGGATCCATACCATCCTTTCTGTCAAACTTGACCAAATTGACAACTTTAGAACTTTCTTTCAACTCCTTTATAGGGAAAATCCCGCCAGAGCTTGGAGCATTGAAAAAGCTAGAGATAATGTATTTACATGTGAACTATCTTGAGGGATCAATACCTCCAGAGATTAGCAACTGCACTGCTTTACTCGAAATTTCGCTGATTCAGGATGGCTTAAGTGGAGAAATCCCTCCAGAGTTGGGTTCCAAGCTGCAAAACTTACAGAAGTTGTACCTGTCAATAAACAAGTTTACTGGGAAAATACCAGTGAATCTCTCCAATCTTTCTCAGCTGATATTACTTGATTTAAGCATTAACAAACTACTGGGGGAAGTCCCTCCAGAGTTGGGGAGGCTTAAAAATCTTGAGAATCTTTACCTTCATTCCAATGACCTGGTTAGCGGCTCTGATAATTCTTCTCTAAGTTTCTTAACCGCTCTCACAAATTGTTCACGTTTGAAGAAACTACACTTGGGTTCGTGTTCGTTCGCTGGAAGGCTACCAGATTCTGTTGGAGGTCTTTCAAAAGAGTTGTACTACTTTAATCTTAACAGAAACCGCATCACAGGATACATACCAGACATCATTGGGAACTTGAGAAGCCTAGTCAATTTAAACTTGTCAGGTAACTTCTTGACTGGAAAAATCCCCGCAGGACTTGGAAGGTTTGGCCAATTGCAAAGGTTAAACTTGGCAAGAAACAAAATCATGGGGGCAATACCAGATGAAATGGGACATATGCTAAATCTTGGATCACTGGATCTTGGTGATAATTTGATTAGTGGGTCAATTCCACCTTCTTTTGGCAATCTTTCACAATTGAGGTATCTCTATTTGTCTCATAACAACCTTTCAGGAGAGTTTTCCATTGAACTCACCCAATGTTCTCTATTAATGTTGCTTGATCTATCTTACAACCACTTCAAAGGATATGTTCCTCTACAGATTAGCTATTTCTCTGGCTTGTCTCTTTCACTTAATCTGTCAAACAACAATTTTGAAGGACACATACCAGAGACTATTGGAAAGCTAATATCTGTACAGGAAATTGACTTTTCCAATAATAACTTTACTGGTGTCATACCAAGTTCAATCGGAGGCTGCATTGCTTTGGAGTATCTTAACTTCTCTAACAACATGCTTCAAGGTTCTATTCCAGAGTCAATGAAAGAAATCACATATCTTGGAGTTTTGGACTTGAGTCATAATCAATTAAATGGCACTATTCCAAGTTGGATTGGAAATGAACGGGTGATCAAGACCCTCAATCTATCCTATAACAGATTATCTGGAGAAGTTCCCAAAAATGGAAGTTTTGATAATTTTACCAGAAACTCATTTGTGGGGAATGTGGGATTGTGTGGTGGCTCAACACAAATGGGTCTTCCCACATGTAAAGTCCAGCACCAAAAAGACAAGACAAAGAAGAGGGTGTTATTCTATGTGATCTCATCAGTTACGCTAAGCTTACTTGTTCTGTTGGTTGGGTTCGTTACTAGGTACTTTCTCTTCAAAATAAGGGATGGAAAACAACATTACACAGTTACAAGTTATTTCTCGAGCATTCACGGGACCAGTACTTACACCCAAAGAGAGCTTGAAAGTGCTACAGGTGGATTCAATGAGGCTAATCTTCTTGGCCAAGGTAGCTTTGGATCAGTCTATAAGGCAGTCATTGATCAAGGAAAAACTACTGTTGCAGTGAAGGTCTCTCATGAAGAATCTAGTCAGAGTTACAAAAGCTTACAAAGAGAATGTGAAATATTGTCCAAAATCAAGCACAGAAATCTAATTAGAATTATAGGATCAACCTGGACTTCACAGTTCAAGGCTCTTGTTCTAGAGTTTATGCCAAATGGGAACTTGGAACAGCATTTGTATCCTAATAGGTTAGAAGAGGAAGATCCTTGTAAATTGACATTGGAAGAAAGGTTGTCTATAGCTATAGATATTGCCAGTGGGTTGGAGTATCTTCAAGATGGCTGTCCTACTCAAATTGTACATTGTGATTTGAAACCACAAAATGTGCTTCTTGACAATGATATGGTGGCTCATATAGCAGATTTTGGAATTGGAAAGCTTCTTTTAGACAAACCAAATGGAGAAGCTAGCACAGCAGGTTTTCTAAGAGGATCAATTGGTTATATTCCCCCAGGTATACCGTTAACTGTATCCTTTATAACTCAAATATGCTTTTCTTATAAATTAGTATTATTTAGATCAGTAGCATTTTATTTAAGCATGGAGCATTTGTTTATAGTCAAAAAAACTTGCAATAAAGAATACTGTGATAATGTAACAATTTGAGTTGCAATGTGAAACAGAATATGGACAGGGGATTGAAGTATCAGTTAAAGGAGATGTATATAGCTTTGGTGTAATTCTTCTTGAGATGATATCCAGAAAGAGACCCACAAGTAGTTTGTTTCAAGATGGGCTTGATCTGAGGAAATGGATACTTTCTTGCTGCCCAAACAACATTTCTGATATTATTGACATCACTCTAAAAAAGCAAGCCACCATAGAAGGCTTAGTTGGCAGTGTAGAGAGGCTTGAGGAATGTTGCAGTAGTTTGCTTCATGTGGCATTGTCATGCATAGAAGACAACCCTCATCAATGACCTCTGATGTCTTCGGTTGTAAATATGCTGCTGAATATTTTAAAGGAACTGTGATTTGAAGCTTCAAATAGAAATAAAGAGTTACAATTGTCAGAAGAATGAAGGAAAGTCACACAGCTTTATAGAGGCAATAGATGTCAGTTATAGACTTTTTCAATCAATGTTAGAGGAATTTATATAGAAAATTTTCAAGGGTTACTCGTATATGATCAGAAAGTATTAAGTTGTCTGTGAATTTGTGACTTATGTTGGGAATGATTCATTCCAGTCTTTGTAATATAAATTGTTTTCATCTTCCTTCTTGGTTCTTGGTTCTGTTTTTGCTATCAAAATAAATGAAACAGAAACTTGCCTGTTCTAGGCATGTATTGCTTAAATTCTGTCTACACTGATTTAAGTTTTAAAAAAGGGAGAGCAAAGCGATACTTGAAAAGAACTTAGTAGTATTCCACTAAGTTTTCTTTAGTATTACAAAAAACAATTCATTGAAGTGTTCCAACTAAAATCGATATGTTTGGTCATAAAAGTAAAAAAAATGAATATTATTAGTTGGAAGCTTATCAAAGATATAATAACCACTTTGAGGATTTTCTTTGAAAACTACATTACTCAATTGAATTTAACAATAATATAAAGAGAATTTCTACATCACTCAAAATTAGAGTGTTAAACCAATAACAGTTAAAAGCATGTATGCCTACTTCATTAAAAAAGACCATCAGTACAGTACAAAGATCAAGACCATCAGCTATTGGTGGTGGTTGAAATAGTGACATAGGCTGCTATCACGTATCAACTAGTGTATGTATCATATAATTATGATAGAAAATTTTGGTATCTAATCAAATCCAAAGTGTCTAGTAGTAGATGAGAATTAATGAAGTGGCTTCAAGTCCCATGGTCATTTCAAATCTTAGTCACAATAAAGAGAAATAAATCAACTATAAAAAAATGCATCTCAAGAAATTAAAGACTAATTGTGTCAAAATCTCTTAAAGACTAATTACAGGCGATTAAAGATAATATCATTTCTTTTTCTTTCTTTCTAGGAAGTCAAGGATATTCTTAAATAAGAAAATATGCACTTATATATATGTATAGACAGAGTACTGCTATGTAGCACCAGAGCTGCCCAATCACCCTGACACAGAATACTATTATTATTGGTACAATTTAGTATCCACTCCTACATATTTTAATTTAAAAGAATATGAAACCGATATTAAATTGCATTAATCATTATAAGGGGGTGTTGGACACTCATAGATATACACTACCTAACATAACAAATTGGTACAATTTAATATCAAAATTATATATTTTAATTTATAATAGAGTAATTGGTGAAAATTGCCTCTTTTTTGAAGTTATTTTGCATTTTGACTTAGTTTTGATAATTTTTTGCAAAATGATCTCTGTCTAAAATTTCGACTAGTTGTCTAAAAATTTTGACTAGCTGTCTGAAAAATTCGACCAGTTTGGAGTGTCGGAGGCCATTTTGCAAAAAATTATCAAACTAAGTCAGAGTACAAAATAACTTGAAAAAATATAAATTTGACTATTAATGCATTAAATGGGGTACCATAGCAAAAATACACTACCCACTGTATACATATGCATTTTATCCTAGTATTTCCATTAGTTCCAAAAATACCCCTCTTATTTGTTTCCCACTTTTTCTCTCTACTCTCTCGAACTCTCTCTATTCTCGGTCCAGAAACAAAAATCCCCAAAAACTCTCACTCTCCTTTCGCGCATTCACTGTGACTTTGTCTTCCACGACCATGGCAGCACAAAAAGTGGCAAGAAACCATTGCCTCGATAGAACTATGCATTTTCTGATTTTGCATAGGCATCGATAGGCCTCGATAGAATTGGGTATTATTCTGATTTTACCTATGCCTCGATAGACCTCGACAGGCCTCAACAGTAATAGTCAGCATCAATATTGTGTGCTACCTCGACAGGCCTCGACAGACCTCGATAGTTTATATGCCGTTTGATTTTTTTAAACCTCGATGGGCATCGACATGCCTCAATGGTCCTCAATAGTTACCAGATTATTTAAAATTGTATTTTTAACTTTTTTTTCAGATGCCTAATTTCCTTGTACCATTGGAGAAGCACTTTCCTGGTCATGTCACCTATAGGGTAGTGCTTACTTGGAAACCCTTATAGAGAAGTTTAAGAGGCACGGGCTAATTGAACGGGCAGAGGCATGCCCGTTGGGACAGTTCTTCAAGGCTAAGCCCTTTATTTTTTCTGGGATTCTACTAAGGGGTGGCAATTTGGGTCACGACACGACATGACACGAAAATAAATGGGTTTGGATGACACGTTTAATAATCGTGTTCTGTTCGTGTTTGAGTTTTTGACACGTTTAATAATCATGTCGTGTTCGTGTTTACCTTAATTATGTCGTGTAATAATCGTATTGACCCGTTTAATAATCGTGTCGTATCATAATCGTGTCAGACACGATAACACGAATAATTTTCATAGGTTTTATGATTTTTTTCATATAGTTATGATTAATCGTGTCATAATCATGTTATCGTGTCGTGTCATGTTCATGTCGTGTTGATCCGTTTAATAATTGTGTCGTGTTCGTGTTCGTATTTTGACACGTTTAATAATCGTGTCGTGTTCGTGTTTACGTTAATCGTATCATGTCATAATCGTGTCGACACGAATCTAACACGTTTACACAAATTGTCAGCCCTAGTTCTACTGCATTAGCTTATGTTGCGGAAGGTGGAAAGCAAGAAGGTTGAAGAGGGCCAGTTCTACTTGCGCAACACTCTTTACAGATTTGGGATTGCAGAGTTTGCCCTAGTCAGCGGGCTGAATTTTGGGAACACCCTGTCCCCAAGATGAGTTGAGAGAGCATATTTCAAGTGATCGGATCATCCAAGAATACTTTAATGGTGATTCCAAGGTTAGTTTCGGCCAGTTGGAAGATGCTTTGAAGGCCTCGACAAACCCAGAAGATGCATTTAAGTTGGATTGGTGCTATTTGATAGAAAGGGTACTAAATGCCCCAGAGAAGACAACACAGATATGGGGTGATTCCCTGAAGATGGTTGAGGATCTTGACTACTTTTTCAAGTATCCGTGGGGGAAGTTGTCCTTCAAGAAGGTTATTAGAGGAGTTCAAAAGGACATGCAAAAATAATTGAAACATTATGAAGAGAAGACGAAAGAGGGTTTAAGCAAAAAACGGAAGGAGTCGAAGTATGGTTTCTATGGCTATGCCCCCGCACTTTTGTACTGGGCTTTTGAAGCCATGCCAGCTATCGAGAGAAAATACGCTGAGAATAGTGGGAACCATATTCCCAAGATGCTTAGCTGGGCTACGAAGACCGATATCACTCTTTCAACAACTGAGTTGGTTCCTATGTTCGCCAAGCGTCGAGTAAGTTCCACTTTATCTTGTTAATTGTCACAAATTAATTGATTAACGATTTATTTTATTAAAGTTTTTCTGACACGCTGACACATTTAATTTGACCATGCAGTTAGTGGTATTTTCCATGCTGAAGTCACATCTCGGTGAGGTAGTCTACTACAATAGCCTCCCAAACGTTGATTCCATGTTATTATCTGAGTTGGAATCAACTGTAGTGGAGGCTGGGACTGCAGCAAAGGAAGTAGTGCCTAAGAAGGAGGCAGAAAATCTGGCAAAGGTTGCAAAGGAAGCTTCTATTTTTTACGAGGTTGTCCCGAGGGTTGAGGAGGGCATTTCACAGGCCTATGCACCTTACTCTAGTCAGATTTCCCAGCCTCATTATGAGCAGTTGATCCAGAGGGTTGAGGAGGGCTAGGTGTCACGGGCCGCCAATTTCAATACTCGAAAGGACGGAACGTGCGGCACTTATTAGCGCTCGTAGCTAGCAAGTCAGCCTAGAATTCACACCTGCGGCAAGTAAACTCAATGGTTAGCCACGTTACAAGTCTCACACGAGTAAGGGAAATTATGAAGCGGGAGCAAGCACGAGGCAAGCTATCTAGAGGCAACATCCCACACAACAATCAGAGCATACAACACAGTCAAGTGGCACGCAATGGCCCAACGAAGGCAACAAACAAGCAACACATAGACTGTAAAGAAAGCATACACAAAGGGACATGGCAAAGCATCATTCTATTCATATAAGGCCTTGATAGGGCAAGGGAGTACACAGCTTAAGCCCCTATCTGCTGGTGGCCATGGTACTTCCTTAAGTCACCAGGTCACCCCCCCCGCCCCCCCGCCCTAAGGAGCATTCTAAGCAAATGAAGTCTTCTCAGGAACATATATGATTTTTGTCTGGGAGACATATGCATAATTACAAAAGTGTCATTCCCTACCCCTGAGGTTACTTGGTGCAAGACTTGACTAATGATCAAGCACCAAGGCATGCTCATACATACAAAATGGCCCCCTGAAGATGTGTCATGACGCAGCACGTCACACTAGGCAACCTAACTTCAGAATCAGACTACGATCATGGCTCAGTTGGCGCAGCTGATTTTAGTAGTCTTAGATCGATCCACCCACTTAAAATCAGATACAGAGTCTGATATCTTGCCTGAGGACTACGAGCCCGGTGATCCACCCTCCACTCCATAGGCCCAAACACCTCTTGTTGCCAGTGACGCTGACAGTCCCAGTGTATGAGTAGTACAGCCTGAGGAGGTAGCTAGTCTTGAAGTTGTCAGGAAGAAACGCAGGCCCAAGCATTTTGATGACTTCACCAACCCAACGAAGAGGATGAAAGTATATAAACAGGGGCTAGTTACTAAACTTTTGAGGAAGTGTGACCAACAGCAGGAGAAGAGCTTCCATAAGTGGATGATCGGGAAGATCGACAACAAGAGAGATTGAAACGTCCATACTGGGACGCACAGTGTGGCATGGTTCTTGCAGTTGCACACGGTTCAAACTTGGCTTTGGGATTCCAAATGTAAATTACATTTATGTTTTCAATTTAATCATAAAATATGTTGATGCTACTAAAAAAATTTCATGTTTTTACAGCATATTGATGCCGCTCTGCACATGCTATGTCGCCAACGCCACTTTTATCATGCCGCATTTAAGCAGGATGTTGCGATCATGTACACCACCTTCCCCCAAGTGTGCCTAGTTCGTTGGAATCATTTCAAAGAGATCAGCACTAAGTATACATGGGACGACGATGTGCTAAAAATGTTGAAGAGCGATGATAATCAATTCCTCGTATCCTGGCACAATGTGAGTGAAGTATATTTTTCCTTGCACGTCGAGCAAGTTGCGCATTGGATCGCCATTGAAGTCTCCATTCCATTGTGGTGCATCAACATTTATGATTCCACCCATAGCGTGCTTAGTCTAACTCTGTTGGAGGGAGTTGTAACGCCCTACTTCCTTAGAGTCGTTACCATGTGATTTATAAATGTGCAATTAGCTCGCTAATCGAGTGTTGACAACGATTTTGGCCAACGACGAGTAAACGTCAAAACTACAGTAAACCTTTAAGAGAAAAAACGACACAGATAATTTTTATAGTGGTTCAGCCCCAATGTATTGGTAATAGCCTAATCCACTTAGAGTTATGATTATGAATCTACACTCAAGATCAGATGAACCTGAGTCAACTGAGTTTCTTCAGTGCAGATAAAAAGAATACAATATTTCTCTCAAGATACAAATACTCTCTTAGGAAAATTAGAATCTGAAAATCCCCTTTTCTAATGCCATGAGTTTTGTATTTATAAGCCCAGGATCGTACAAACGCAGTCCCTCATAATCGGGATCTTTCTGTTATTCTTTCAATATTTTAATTAATAATAACATCTAAAATACAATAATGTGCGATTCTTTGGGATAATATGAGAGATTCTCGCACAGGTATGACCGATTCTAGCTGAAGTCGTTACTGGGATCTCTTGCGTAGCAATGATCTGTTTAGTCAGTCCATATCACACCCAGAAGGAAAACTGGAGGGCCAAAACTTCTCCGGTCGGCCAAACCCTCACTGGTTGGCCAAGACAAGTGACTGGTTGGCCAAACACGTGTCTGGTTGGCCAAACACCTGACTGGTCGGACAAGCACCTGACTGGTCGGACAAGTACCTAACTGGTCGGACTGGTCGGGCAAGCACATGACTGGTCGGACAAGCACATGACTGGTCGGACAAAAATCTTCACCGGTCTACCGGATCACTCCTAAGCCAAATTACCCAGCCATTCCTTGCCATTTGTCACTTCTATTGCCATGTCATCATTTTCAAATTTTGGGGATAACATCGAGGTTTTAGGTTAAAAAGTGTGATTATTTCAAAAGAAAGACTCATTTAATGAACATTAGATAAAAAGAATTGGTCATTCATTAAAATTCATAAAAAATATTACAATGGGATCCCAAAAAATTGTTTTAAAATACATTTACAATCCAAAGATATGGTATAGTGGACCTAGGCGACAAAAGTGAACATTTACCACGTGTTCCTTAAAATAACCTCAGTCGTGGCGACCAGGTAGGCCAAACATGTACACACTGCTCCATGCCCTCCAACTCATAGTTGTTCGACCATTTTTCCTTGCTCTTACCTGCACCACAAAGCACCCGTGAGCCGAGGCCCAGCAAGAAAACTTCAAGCACAACATACAATAATATACCTCAACAAATACATACTTAATTAGAACAACACACAGCTACCGCTTCCTATTGGAATGCACAACAATACAGCAGTAGAACAACTCAATAGCACAATAGCATAACAGCCTAATAGTACAGCAGCACAACAATACAATAACACAACAGTACCATAACACAGCAGTATAATAACACAACAGCACAATAACACAGTAGTATAATAACACAACAGTACAATAACACAGCAGTATAATAACACGATAGCTCAATAACAAAGTAGTATAATAACACAGCAACTCAATATTACAGTAGTGGCCTCCGCCGATCGCGGTGTGCTACTAGGCACCAAGTCTGCAGTCCCAGCTGAACAGGTGTGTACAGCACCCTTAAGGATCTCACCATGGCGGCCAGCATTCCGCATGCTTAATGCTGATCTCGGCCCCTTTCCACTCCTGACTCTTGCCGCTTCCAGCTCTTGCCGCTTCCGGCTCTTGCCACTTTCGGCCTTTATCGATTCCAGATCTTGTCGATCAGTCATAATCACATGTATGACATAACAATTATAAAAAATACATACAAAGATATACACCACATAGCTCTACGGGCACAAACAGTTCTCTTACCTGGTGTCCCGAGCTGACAACCCAAAACGATCCCGAGCACGACTCCTAATCTCGAGCCTGAGCAGTAAACCATAACAAATAGATATTCATCAATCTCTAATCATTTTAGAACTTCAAATACAAATACTAGCCTTCGGGACCTCAAATCATACTAATCCGGGTAGTAGAATCCTTCCCGAGCCTTAACATTTGGGTTCCCGAGCCTAAAATCTTCATTTGGCCAAAATTTCCTATTTGATTCATGGCCCAGCGCTTAAGGGCCACGGCACGCTCAGGTCAGAGAGCATTGCTCTCACGTTTGGGGAACACGGGCCGCAATGCAAGCTGAGGCGCGCCACGATGCCTGGGAAAAATTTCGAGGCCCCCAGCCCTTTGTGTTCAAACGAGTCGCGGCACCTGATGACCAGGGTCGCGGCTCGAGCCCCAAAACCCAGAAACCTCACCATTTTCTACGTTTTCCCTGAACTCAATCCACCAAAAATCCATCCTAGACATAAACTAAAGCCAGAATTAAGCCTCTCAAGCATTTCCAAATACCATAGACAGCACAATCACACTAATAAGCTAAGCCAAAACTCCATCACAGCCTAAATAATAAACCTTGAGTTTGAAACTCATGAACACCAAAACCAAACTCACAATTCAATAAGAAAACATAGGAATTCACTCACCCCTTCTGCAAATGATGACCCTGAGTTAATCCTTAAATGACCCTAGCTTGTTTCCTCAGTCCCCAAGCCTTCAAATCTTCAATTTTTGCACCAATTCTTCAAGAACCCCACTAGCTTCTATGCACACCAAAAGGAAAGGAGAGAACCGAGTAGAGAGAGAGAGACAAGGTTGAGAGTATCATGTATGTTCTAAGTGTTTCCATATGTTCTACACAACTCAGAATGGCTGAGTCACTCTAAGGTTGGGTCTATCCCTTGGCCAAAGGACCAAAACAACCTCTAAGCATACTCTTATCCTTTAATGGCCCCAAGGGAAAAATTGTCATTTGCCACATTTCCCGCTAATCCTCAAATTGTCCTATAATTCCCCATTTAATCTGACATACCCAAATAATTACTAAATAATTACCCGTTACCCAGTAAACCCCAGGCACATACCAAGTTTCTCAAAACACCCCTAGGCTCACCTCGAGCTGGGTATCTGACCCCGTTGTGGCTATTCCGCTAATCTGCTCCCTAGAATCGTCTCGGACCACACATCTCAAATATATCCTCATGACACTGGGGTCACTCATAACACATGCATAATTACATTTATGCCCCCAACGGTTCAAAATTACAAATACGCCCCTATTCACATAAATGGGCCCACATGCATATTTAATACACACAAACATGCATGTCTAATCACATTACCACATAATTCATTTATAACACATCATCACACATAAAATCCATTACTCACCATAAAATCCCAATTAGGCCCTCTAGGCTCTATAGTCAAGGCGCCTAGCCTTAATATCAAATTTGGGACGTTACAGAAGTGATCAAGCCTTGGTGCTTATTGTTGCCTTCATTGTTGTGGTGTTCTGGTAGGTTTGACGACCATGATGACCTCCAGACATATCCTGAGTAGAAAGCAAAGCCTTTTTCATATTGTCGTATTTCTCCTGAGGAGTGTCCTCAGACTAAGACAAGGCATTCCCCTATTTAATTACTGTTTTTTGAAATCTGAATATTAAAGTTATTTTTATCTTGTATTGACACAAAATCGATTATATGCAGTGGGGATTGTGGTATGTTTGTCATCAAACATATTGAGCATTTGGTTTCCAGGCTACCACTCGATATCGCTATCAATGAGAACATGCAGCATTTCAGGATCAAGTGGTGTGTGGACCTATTCTATCAGAATTTGTCACTATGATGCTCTTTACATTTTCTTGATACAACTCTTGTATAGTTTCGTATATAGTTAGTTTTGTATATGGTTTTTTTATCAAACATTATTTTTTGATAAAGTTGATAAATGAAAAACTACTAAATTCACAAGATATGTCTGCCTCGAAAAAACTCGATGGGTCAAACGAACTGCCTCGATAAGCCTTGATATGTAAAAAATAATACTTAACCAAATCTGCCTCGATAGGACTCAATTGGCCTCGATAGGTAAAATAATACTTAAAAAAATCTACCTCGATAGGCCTGGATATATCCATAATAATACTGGACCAAATATGCCTCGATAGGACTCGATAGGTTCATAATAATACATAACGATATCTACCTCGATAGGACTCGATTTGCCTTGATGGGTCCAGTTTAAGGCCTATCGAGGTAAACTGACTACTGTGTCAAGGCCAATCGAGGCCTATCGAATCCTCACGAGGCAGACAGGAAAAATTTTGTGAAGACTATTTTTTTAGATCAAAACCAACAAAGTATTAGGAGAGGTACCTAAATATAATAAATGTAGCAAAATCAATTGAATTATTACAGAATACAAATTTTTAAAGCCTAGCCTTACATGACTTCTTGTTGTGCCCACTACCACCACATTTGCTACACTTACGTGGCTTGACAATCTTTTTCCCGCATAAAGCATAGCGGTTTATCTTTTGCCTACCCACTTTCTGCTTCCTGGGCCTTCCTACAGGGGTTTTCTCAACGAGGACGCCGACAACCATATCTTTGATGTGATCAGGGATTACCCACTCATCCTCGTTCCCAACAGGGTAATAAGTTTCCTTATAAGTGTCCCTCAATACCTCGATTCTATAGTAAGGGGAACACACTAAGTAAATGCTTATGCTTCTTTTTCTGGCTCCAACAAAAGCATGTACATAGGGTATCCCAGTTGTTTGGAACATGCAACAAGAGCATGATTTTGTGGCCAAGTTCACCTCACCATCACCATTACCATCGACCACAAGAAATTCATGATGACCAAGGACTTGGACATCCAGGAAAATTGATTTCTCACCTATTTGCTTCACATCCTTTTCCATCTCAGGTGATAACACAGTTGTTGCTTTTGCAGCTCTTCCACGTCTATCGGCAAACCAAGATTGAAGAGTAAATCTTCTGAATTCAAGGAAAGTGGCAACTGGAAAGCTCCTTGCCTCCTTAGTTTTATTGTTAAAGCTTTCTTTGTAGTTACTCGTCATGATATTGTATTTATTTCCAAGAAAATAAGCGCTACTCAACCTTTCAAAACCAATTCCCTCAAGATATTGAGCAATGAGCGAAATAATTACCTTAATCTTGTTGTTACACCCAGATTTCGAGAATGGAGATTTTGATCTCGAAATTCAGGCTCGTAAGATGTAAGCTCAAAATAAGCATATTCATCTTGTAATCAACATTGATGAAAAAGTCAAAGATAGTGTCGTTAAGTAGTAAATGCGACAACTTCGGGATTGGTGAGCTCGGAAACTATGTAGTCTCAGAGGTGTTTCGAGACTATAAGTTAGGCTCAAAACTCTCAATGGCAATAGTTCAACACTTGTATAAAATCTTCTGATTCATTTCCTGTCCTCAGACAAGGCGATTCGAGCTCGAGTATTGTGAGCTCGAAGAAGATGGTTTCGTCAACATTACTTGTCGACAACATAGGCAAACTGAGGTTATGAGCTCGCTATGGGTGAACGACCTCAAAGGCGTATGAATCAAATGCCTACGCTCGTAAACTGTGTGTGTACATATTTATTGTTGTAAAATCCCTAGGTTTAAGGGATCTGATGTAATCTGTTACTAATCCCAAATATCATGGGATATAATCGCGTACGTAGCAAGTAATGCATTTAATGGCATTTATTTTAATTGATTTATATTATATCAACCCAAATTATGTGGGAAGATATTTGGAAAACCACTCTATAAATAGAGTGGGATGATTCATTTCTAAGGACAGAGAAACAAATACTGGGAAAAAATCTGTACAATTGCTTCCAAAAATACATAAGAGAATTCCAAGAAGTTAATAACACAGACTCGTGGACTAGGCAGATTTTAATTGCTGAACCACGTAAAAAATCGCATCTATATTATCTGTTTCTTCTGGTATTTTAAGTTTAATTGCTCTTCTTTTCTAAGTTGATGAAAAACGATGTCAACACTTGTCAAAGAACTTGTGAAATTCTGTTATTTGAAACGCGTACGCTACACACCCCATGATGTCTTGACAGTGGTCAGTTTTGAATTTTTCCACCACATTCATACAGATGTGGTGGTAACATGCACTGTGATAAACATCTGGGAACACAAGCTCCAAAGCATGATTAATGCTTTTATGCCTGTCCGCTACAAAAGCTAGGTTGTCAACGTCCCCTAGGGCTTCCTTCAATTTTCTCATGAAATAAGTCCAAGAGTTATGGTTCTCACTGTCCACCAATGCAAACACAATTGGAAACAACTGGTTGTTTGCATCCAACGCAACAGCACAGAGCATGTGGTCACCATACTTATTCTTCAAGAATGTGTCGTCCACACAAATGACAGGACGATAGTACTGGAATCCACGCCTAGAAACACTGAGGGAAAATAAGCAATACAAGAAACGACCATCTTCTGCTACAAAATCAGTAATTTTACCTGGGTTCTTATGCTCCAACTGACACAGGTATCCAGGTAACTTGGAGTATGATCCCTCAGGTGTCCCTCTGACATACATAAGAGCCTTTTCTCTGCATCTCCATGCCTTCTCATAGCTCATTTCGACCCAAAAATGGTGCTTCATGTCCTCCCTTATGTTGTTTGCAATGTACCGAGTACCATTGGTAGAAAATTTCCTCTTGATTAGGTGGCCAACAACCCACGATGATGCTTGACGGTGGTCCTTATCTCGAATTTCTTGTGAGCAAGAGTGTACTTCGTTGTATACAGTAATCTCGAACATTTCAGATCGCATTTTTTTCTTACTTCTCAATCTCCAACCACAATCAGGGTCCTTGCAGGTAATGTATCACACATCAGTCCCAGATTTATTCACCATAAACTCAAAATTATTCTTCATCGCAAATATCGATGCTTTGGCTTTCAATTCAACCTTGTTCTGAAAGAACTTGCCAAGGTGCAATTCTCCTGAAGCTTTGTCGGTTGAGGAATGATGTTGATGTGAGACCTCTATATCCTCTTTGGTGATCATGGGAGCACTCCATGTTCTATGATCTTCACCTAAGTCCAATGGAGAACTCCATCTAAAACTATCATCAGTTCTACTTGGACCTGGAGGACTACTGCTGATCCCAGGTGTTTGTCAATCTTCTATTCTGCGCTCCTCAACTACCATAACATCTGAACTCTGTGTTGGCAAATATGCCCTAATATTTGGCCCACCAAGATCTGTTGCATCAGCAACAGGATCGTCGTTGACATAAGGATCGTTGCTGTGTCATGAAAATATGGCGGATCTCTAACAGGGATATCATCATGGACTATAACGTCTGGATTTGTCTCGGGAACAAATGTCCCAACCTTACTTTGAGTTCATTTGAAACCATGACATGGGGGAGAAATTTTCTCTTCAAATCGAACTTCTTTATTAATGCTGGGAGAGGTTGATGCATTTCTTATACCTCCCTTCTTAACCAATGTCACACATAGAGGAATCAGCTTCTCTACAGATTTCGATGCTAACCCAATGAATGCACGCACATGCCTATCACTTTTTATAACAGTAGGTTTGACGGATTGTGAGAGGCATGTGTACGGGACCTCAATTTTCAAGTCATGCACACATTTATCCACTTCAAGCTCATCGTACAGAATGTCAAGCAGTTTCTCATACATCACACTCTTCTCCAAAGGCAGAACTTGATTTTCAGCATTTCTGAAAATCCAATCCCTATTTTCCAGTTCCCAAACACCCTTGAATGCAATAAATATGGAAACAGTCGAATATGTATAAAAAAAAATAGGTCAAAAATTAAAACTATAACATAAAACAACAAAAAATTGATTTCTATCGAGATATGTCGAGGCCTATCGAGGTCAACCTATCAAGGTCTATCGAGTACAATCGAGGTACATCGAGGCAGATTGCCCAACAAATTTCTTATGAACCCATCGAGGCATATACTACATGCATTAAGTTTTATGCCTCTATCGAGGTCCATCGAGGACCATCAAGTCTCATCGAGGTAGCCATTTTTCCTTATATGTGTGAGGGTTTTATCGAGGTCCATCGAGGAGCATCAAGTCTCATCGAGGCATATCGAGGTAGCCAATTAATATAAACATATGAGGGTTTTATCGAGGACCATCGAGTCTCATCGAGGCAGACAAAAACCCAGAAAAAAATCAAGAAAGGAACGAAAATCCATTTCGACAGTGAAAAATTACAATAAAACATGAAGGCATACACAAATCTGTTCGAAATAGAAAAAGCAATGTAGATAAACAAGTTTCCTCACTACATATAACAAATATATACTTACCCATACAATTTTTTGCCCCTATATCTGAAATCCAAAATGAAATTCTTGCCTTGAAAGGATTCACAACTTGCTCCTGAAATCCAAACTCGAAAATTAGTATAGAGTAAGATAATGATGGCTGCCTTGTTATTTTTGTGTATGGGGAGAGATAAAGAGGGAAAACGTGAGAAATAGAGACGGAGAAGACAATAGAAGAAAAATATAAGGAAATTTATAAGGGAAATTTGATAAATCATGCTTATATTAGCTTAATAATTAAAATTTGAACCAAAGTTAACCACCATATGATATCAATGCTCATCTTTCATTTAATACCAAAAATACCCCTCTCATAACACCTTTCCTCTCTATTCTCCCTCTTCCTCTCTACCTCTCTTCACCATACCTCTCTTCACCATACATTCTCTCTCACTCTCTCTTCACCATACGTTTTACACACAAGATTTTTATACTAAAATCTTGCAAGAAAGATACACATTCAGACATTGTGGATTGTTTGAGGAGAAACACCAAGCTTTGTGTTATTTTTGCTCATAGTGAAGAGATTAAATGGGTAAGTGATTTTCTTTGATTCTTGTTGTTGTTGGTTGCTTTTATGATTCATAATGCTGCTTAGATGTTGGATCTGTAGTTTGTTGGTATTTTTGGCGGTTTTTTTGGGTGAAAATCGTGTTATGTGAAAATCTGCGTTTTCTTGGGTTCCCTGAGTTTTTTTCTAAATGCCCGATAGTGTCCGATATAGGCCCGATACAGGCACGATAGTTGTTGAGTTTCAAGGTTAGGGATGAAGTTCCGATGGCAACCCGATGGTTGCCCGATAGTTTGGTTACCCGATTGTTATAAAGGTACGATGGCTACCCGATGGTTGCCCGATTATTATTTTAAATCTATACCCCCTTTTGAGTACGATAATGGATCGATAGTAGTCCGATATGTGCCCGATTGTTATTATTAAGTTACTGCGGGCCTAATAGTATGATGGTACACGATGTTACCCGATACTTGCCCGATATTAGTGTTTTAAGTGATCAAAAACATAAATAAAACATTGCCCGATACCGCCCGATATGGGCCGATACTAGTACGCTGCCAAAGCATTTGAACTAAATTTCGACATTTTTTTGCCATTTACTGATTTTTTTTTCTTTGTACATGATAGGGTCAACTTTGTTCGCGTACTTAATGTATAATGGTGTTTGGGAGCGTGAAGGTAGAGATTGGGTTTTTAATGGAGCCGAAAATTTAACGTTCGAGTTGGAGAAGGACATAACTTACTCACAACTTGTTGAACTTTTGTACTCAGAGCTGGAGGTTGACAAAGTCCAGTATGACCTGAAATTAGAAGTGAATTATAAGTACATGAAAGGGTTAATGTATTGACCTGAACTTATAAGGAATGACAAGGGTGTAAGCTTATATTTGTCAATGCTTTTGAAGAAGCCAGATGAATTTGTTCCCCTTTTTGTGACTTTGGTGGAGAAGAATATCATTGTTGATCGTAATCCTCCACCAAATACTGTTAAGGATACTCGTAGTGAGGTTGGGACTTATGTTCCAGAAACAAATTCGGAGGTGCTGGTAGCCACTGCTGTACCTGAATCAAACCCTTTCATACCGACAGTTGATCATGTAGCACAGATGTCATTTCATGATGATTTTCCTGATTGTCCTGACCCTGAAAATGATTTTGAGGGCAATGACGATTTTCTTGATTATCCTGAACCTGATGCTGATTTTGATTGCAATGAAGATGTAAGAGACAACCAAGAAACAGAGGTCCGTTCTCAAGCTTTGAGCCTGAGTCCACTGTCGTACCAAATACCGAGGCAAACAACATGTAGAAGTAGACCCCGTAGAGAAGATCGCCAAACACCTGGTACTAGTAGTAGTCGTCCAGACGGAACAAATGATGCTAGAGAATTTAGTGATCCACTCTCTTCTTCGACATATTATAGTAAATTCAAAGCTCAGATGTTTACAAGAGAAGACATTGAGGATAATAGTCACTATATATCTATGGGTGGCACATCGGGCGGGGAGATTCATTTAGGAAAGTTTTTCAGAGACAAGGAACATTTAAAGAAGGTTGCTGGCTTGCTTGCAATGAAGAAGGGATTCGACTTTATAGTTAAGAAGTCTGGTACTGATGTTTGGTACATTACATGCAAGGATCCTGATTGTGGGTGGAGGTTAAGAGGGAAGAAGAAGCAACTTTCTAACATGTTCGAGGTGACAGCATTTGAAAATGTACACACATGTTCCCTCGATGTTCGAAAAAAAGATAACCGTCAAGCATCACCTTTGGTAGTTGCCGAGCTGATCAAGGATAAATTCTCAGTTAACGGTTCAGATTATTTAGCCTCCAAAATAAGAGAAGATATGAAGAATTCTTTCGGGATCGAAATGAGTTATGAGAAGGCTTGGAGATGTAGAGAGAAAGCACTCCACATAGTTAGGGGTACGCCTGAAGCTTCATATTCGAAGTTACCTGGGTACTTGCACATGCTGCAGTTGAACAATCCTGATTCCATTACTGATTTCAAGGTAGACGAGGGTCGCTTCAAGTATTGCTTTTTTTCTCTAGGTGCTTGTAGGCGGGGATTCAAGTTTTGTCGACCTGTTATATGTATTGATGGGTCCTTCTTGAAAACTAGGTATGGTGGCCAAATGTTGTGTGTCGTGGCATTGGATTCAGACAGCCACATATTTCCGATTGCTTTCGCAATAGTTGACAGTGAGAACCACGACTCTTGGACCTATTTCATGAGGAAGTTGAAACAAGCGATTGGTGATGTTGAGAACTTAGCATTCGTATCGGATAGGCATCAAAGCATTGTTCATGATTTGGAACTTGTCTTCCCTGATGCACCCCATGGCGCATGCTACCACCACATTATTATGAACGTGGCTAGCAAGTTCAAGACTGATTGCTTCACGGATCATATTTACAGTTGTGCATACTCGTATAAGAAGACAGATTTTGAAAGAGAATTTGAGAAGATAAAAGCAATGGATGTTCGAGTTGCACTATATCTTGAGGGCATTGGATTTGAAAGATGGGTTCGTGCGTACTTTCCAGGGGACCGTTACAATGTAATGACAAGTAATTGGGCTGAAAGTTTCAACAGCAAAACTAAGGACGCAAGAGCCTTCCCGATCACTGCTTTTGTTGAATTCATCAGGTTTACTATTCAAACATGGTTTGCTACTCGAAAGGAAAATGCTGAAAAGTGTAGCACGACTCTATCACCAGTTATGGAGGGGGACTTGTCATGTCAATTTGAGAAATCTCGGTTCTTAAGCGTCGACAGAGCTGGACCTTATACATTTAATGTCCACCCCGGAGGAACAGTTCAGAGCGGTGGTATAGTTGATTTGGAGGCACGAACATGCAGTTGCGGCCTATTCCAAATCATGAAGATTCCTTGTCCACATGCATGTGCTGCTGCTCAAGAACAAAATATTAGCATGTACGCATTGTGCTCTCAATATTACACAAGAGAGAGTTGGAAGAGCACATATGAGGGGACAATTATGCCAGTTGGTGATGAGGATGATTGGGAATTGCCTGAAGACATTAAGAACATCCAAGTTGGAGTACCGATTGAGA
The DNA here is from genome assembly GCF_963169125.1 of Humulus lupulus. Classification (NCBI taxonomy): domain Eukaryota; kingdom Viridiplantae; phylum Streptophyta; class Magnoliopsida; order Rosales; family Cannabaceae; genus Humulus; species Humulus lupulus. The sequence continues at coordinate 21,239,205 of NC_084799.1, read as the reverse complement.
AGAAACCTGTAGGCCGACCGAAGAAGCAAAAGGTCGGACGAATTAGGAAAAATCGATATCCTTCTAATGGAGACAAGGTTGTGATACAACGATGTTGTAGCAAGTGTGGTGGTAAAGGGCACAACAAAGCGTCTTGCAAGTACCGAGGTTAAATTGTTTTGTTTGTATTCTAGTTGACCTATTATGTTTTATTTCTGCTTGAACTAGTAATATTTGTTATGTGCTGGATTTTGCAGGTTATTTTCTGTTTTTTTCTCCATTATGAAACTCTTAAATATGTAATAATCCAGTGTTGGTTCGATAGTGCACGATGCCGATACGACAATGCACGATATTGTTTGTTGTATGATTATTTAAATGTATCTTACAATATGGTACGACGTTGCTCGATGTAGTACGATAGTTAATGTACGACATTAGGGTACGATAATGTACGATATTGGTCCGATAATGGTACGATGGTATTGTTTCAGTACAGTTTCGTAAAATTTGTGAGGCATGTGAGGGTACGATAGAGTACGATAGTGATCGACGATAGTACGATGCAAAGATTAAGCACATTAAAATGTAGTAATTACAAAAAGAGCAATCAAAAAAATTATACAATTCAAAAAAATTAAGACCGTTCAACATAAGTTTTGGTAGAATAAGTCTACACACCACCTTTGCCTAAAAAGTTTCATATTATTGTCAGTTACATTATCAAATGGTAGTTGTAGAAGCTTATGTTCAATATGCTCAATTACGTAACATCCGCAATCGCCACTGCATTAGAAAATAAACAATAATTTAATAAATTTTGTAATAAAGAAATAATAATTAATATGTGATATTTAATAAAGTTCACCTGGATTTTGTTTGCGGTACGAATTCACGTGGAGTGAGTTTCCAATCGAAGGGTCTGACCTGGCTCTCTGATGCTGTCAACTGAGGCGCGAGTATAACGTCATGGTTCTCAAATAAACCGGACTGTCCCAAGACCGACGGGAAAATGGTACACCAGTCAACCATCAAGCTGATCAAATCGTTTTCGGAAATTGATCCAATACTGGAGTCAAAGATGTTGAGCATCCACCCATTCATCAAATCAATTGGTCTTTCAAGAAGAGGGGAAAATAAATGAACTCCTTGTTCTGCCAACTCGGTAAGAACTGGACTGCATCACCCCTAACCAGGTCCAATATACTGTCATCCCAACTAAATCTAGAGTAGTCAGAACCTGGAAAAGCGTCCCACCGAGCCTTCAATGATTCGGGAAAAATTGTAGGCATAACAACACATTTCTGAGGGTACATATTAGGATAAAAGTCTAGACGCCTCCTCATGAGATGGAATGCTGCATCTAAATGCTACATTAAAGGAAAATTAAGTCAGTAACCACATTATCGTACCAAAATAAATAAACAAAAAACTATCAAACATGAATATAGTAACTATCGTACCCCAATCGTACCATAATCGTACCCCAATCGTACATGAATATAGTAACAAAATAACAACAATAAAACCTTCTATCGTACCCATATCGTGCTAATGTCGTACCATCATCGTACCTTTATGGAAAAAACTAGTATTATACAACATCGTACCCACTAGCGTCCCACTGTCGTACCATCATCGTACATTATCGTACTACCATCGTACCTATATCGTCCCACTACAAATTCTAAAATCACGATGGTAATAGTAACTACTTAACAAATTATATCGTACTCCTATCGTGCTAATGTCGTACCACAATCGTACCATTGACATATAAACAGTTTATAATTTGACACTTATAATTATCGTACTACCATCGTACACCAATCGTACCTATATCGTACCACTACATATAGAAACATTTAAATAAATTTTCAACATTATTTAATTATGAAGTTATAGAAAACTTACAGAGTCAGAAAGCCATGTCCTTGGAGTATGCAGTTTTAGGAACCAAGCAGCATCGTGTGTCCCTGAGAAGCATTCCCTCGGATATTTATTCCCAATGGTGCCAAGCAACCACTTATGAAAGGTCATAAGTAATTTACCATCAACAACCCTCAATGGATCCACATTCACTGCTGTCTTCGATTTCTTATTCCTTTTCCTCATTGCAGTGTACTCATCGAACCACCTAGGCCTCTTTCTTTCTCTCCTCTTCTCCGGTGCTGGTGGAGCTATGTTTAAGAATTGTACTTCAGAATCTTCAGTATCTCCGATTACAGTAATTTGCATATCCTCTGGTGTGCGAAAAATGTGATCATCTACATCATCAGGTCTGTAATCGTTAGGGAGAATGTCTTCATCTACAGGAGACTGAGGGCCTTCTTCAGTGGACTGAGGGCCTTCTTCAGTGGACTGAGGGTGTGGATCTGGAGCTGGCCTACTAAGATCTTCCATCATTGTCATCAGCTTCTGCAATTGACCCAAGATCTCGGACTGACCTTTAATAAGGGCACTTTGTTGCCCTTCAACCTTTTCCAACCTGGCCAAAATCATAGAGTAGCCTAGTTGCTCAGCTTGGGAGGAGGTGCTGGCATGAGGTGTTGATGGGGGAACCTCAGGTGCCTCAGGTTGAGCTGGTGGAACCTCCTTAAAAATATTTGCTGCTTCTGCTTACTCAGCTAACTTTTCAGCAAGCTTTTCAGCCTGGCTCTGTAAGGCTTCCTGTGTAGGCTGTCCATCGGGACCCACCTCTAGTTCCTCTAACCCCATGTCCACATACAATGGGGCTTCATTGTCTGTAAGGGTCCTCGCATACTGTTCTTCAGCAGGTCGGGCACACAGGTAGGGGTATACTGTCAACTGCTACAAAAAACAATGCATATTTAGATTGGAAAGCAAAACAATATAAAAAATACGTAATTGTCGTACCCCAATCATACCCCAATCGTACCATATCGTACCCATATCGTACCCATAACATAACAATATCGTACCCGTAAGTGAGAATTACTTGCTAACTATCGTACCATCATCATACAACATCGTACCAATATCGTACCTCTACAACTACATTAATAAAGAATGCATATCGTACCCCCATCGGACCATCATCGTACCAAATCGTACCCCTTAGCCAATTTTCAAACAGTTGACAAAAAACCACAAAATAACCCCATAATCATACTCAAATCGTACCCTATCGTATTCCTATCGTGCAGTACCCATAAAATTGCATATCTAGAAAAAAATATAGAACATTCAAAAGTAAAGTAAAAGCTCACATTTTTGGCAAACAACTTAATAAGTTGCTCTTTGTGTATCTTTACTTTCTCCTTGCTCTGCCAGTTGATCATTCTTGGAATGCCTTGGTCCAATCTCACAGCATAATCCTGACCCAACTCAATGATGGACTCAAAAGCCCAATACTGCAATGCTGCAGCATACCCATAAATAGAGTACTTGGCCTCCTTCTGAGTCTTTCCTTTCTCAATCTTCTTCTGTAAATGCTTCTTCATTTCAACAAAGTCTTTTTGACAAGTTTGTAACAACTTCTGGTATGATATCTTCCCCCACGGGTACTGGAAAAAGAAGTCAACGTCGTCTACCATCTTCAGCATGTCAGTCCAAACCATCAACTTCTCCTCACGACCTTTCAAAACACCCTCAACTAATAAGCACAAACCCATCTTGTACACATCATCAACTATTTGACAACTCTCAAAAGTTCTGCGCAGTTGCCCTATGCTCACTGGGGAATGACCATTGAAGTACTCAAGAATCAACCGATCTGAAGTGGTCTTCGCTTTAATCTCAGCTTCAGACGGTCCGGCCTCAAAATTTAAACCAGTAACTAAAGCGAACTCCAATTGGCTAAATCTACATCTTTTTTTCCCAATATAAAACTGGACTTCGTCAGTCTTCTCCCCTCTGAATTTGTGCAACAACAGCTGATGGACTAAGGCCCCAGAAAAATTTAATGGTTCCGCTATGAAGAACTGTTTGAAAGGGGATTCCTTCACCCTATCCAATAAACCACACTGTATAAATTTTGCTTTAATCTTTGGAAAATACCAACTGCCGCGCCAAGTGATACGTCCCGTAAAATGTTCCCCTACTGGAACTATCAGTTGTGGAGGTCTTAAGTTCTACATAAAACAAATAAATACCCAATTAAATAGAATAACAAAAAAAAACATCAAATTTTATATTCTGCAATATACTATCGAGCAACTATCGGACACTATCGCACCATATCGGACACCAATGAAAAACTGGAACTATAACATTATCGTGCACAATCGTACCTCACATCGTACACCATCGGATTATAACAACACAACCATTTGTTCCCACCATCGGGCACACATCGTACCTAACATCGTACCCTATCGTACATCCATCTTCAATCTCAAGTTATCAGAAAACACAAAACTATCGTACCAACGTCGAACCACTATCGTACCACTATCGTACACTCATCTTCAACCTGAAGTTATGAGAAACACAAATACTATCGTACCCCTATCGACCCACTATCGTACCCTATCGTACCTCTAAAAAACCCAGAATTTTTTTTCAAAATTTTACGGTTTATCAGATTTCACACAGTCAGATTTCACACAGTCAAATTCAACAATACATACTATAACATTTTCCAATGGAAGAGAAATTGAAAAAAACACATACCCTAGACATTTTTGCGTAATGGGGTGTCGGTTTTTCTTCTCCGGTGAGGCTTGGTTTTTCTTCGTCTTCGGTGGGGGTTTTTCCGACAGTCGGGTGAGGGAGAGAGAAGCGTCGGGTGAGGGTGGGTGAGGGAGAGAGAGGTGTCGGGTGAGAGTAGTTATGTTGCTCGATGGTTTTGTGGGAGTGAAGAATTTTGGGAGGGAACGGGAAATGGGCAAGGGAAAAGCCGAAAGGTACGGTTTTTATTTAAGTTTTTTTTATCACTATCGTGTACCATCGTACTATCGGGCAAGCATCGGGCCCTTATCGGGTACCATCGTGTGCAATCGTAATAATATGTCTGCATTAACTTTATAACAACTATCGGGCATATATCGGACTACTATCGATCCTTTATCGTACTTCAAAAGGGTGTGTAGATTGAAAATAATTATCGGGCAACCATCGGGTAGCCATCGAACCTTAATGACCATCGGGTAAACAAGCATATCGGGCAAGCATCGGGTGGCCATTGGACCTCATCCCTAACCTTGAAACTCAACAACTATCGTTCCTTAATCGGGTCTCTATCGGACACTATCGGGCATTTAGAAAAAACTCAAGGAACCCAAAAAAACGCAGATTTTCACAGACCACGATTTTCACTCAAAAAACAGCAAAAAATACCAACAAACTACAGATCCAACATCTAAACAGCATTCTAAATCATAAAAATAACCAACAACAACAAGAATCAAAGAAAATCACTTACCCATGTGTATCTTTCTTGCAAGATTTTAGAGAGGAAAGGTATGGGATTTTGTTATGAGATGGGTATTTTTGGTATTAAATGAAAGATGAGCATTTGTATCATATGGTGGTTAACTTTGGTTCAAATTTTAATTATTAAGCTAATGTAAGCATGATTTATCAAATTTCCCATTTATAATAGGGGCCTTTTGGGAATCAATGAGAATACTAAAATAAAAATATAATATTATTTTAGCTTGTTATTATTTGTTATACGAGCTATTTTTATGCATCAATAGTCATATTTTAGCATTATAATATATAGGACACTCTGTTAAGTTGAACCAATGAGTATCAAATTGAGCTCCAATTAATATATGGGTGTGTAACAGCAATGCTATGCTCTATATATATATATATATATGTGGCATTTATGGTTAGTGGTCCCACCATCTAAAGAAAATATAAATAAAGGAGGCAGTAGAAAAGAATGATTATTTTAGGATTAGGAATGGAAACATTATCTGGTACCGGTATTGTTCCATTTAGAAAACCCTTATTATCATTATTAAATACAAATAAAGGTCGCAACAAGTTGAGTTTTAGTATCAAATGTAGAGTTAATGGAAACGAAAACGATGATGATGATGCTCCTCTCTCGTCCACTGCTTCCGCTTACGCTCTTCTTGGCCTCCAGCCCACCTGTTCACCTTCTCAACTCAAAGCAGCTTTTCGCCACAAAGTAAACTACTTTCCTTTTTTTTTGTTATATAAAACCATTTATCTTTTGTAATTTATTTGCTCAACTCGAATATATATATATCTATATATATTATATATATATGTAAAGGTGAAGCAGTTCCATCCGGATGTGAATAGAACTGGGGAATATTCTGATGCAATGATTCGACGCGTTATTCAGGCTTATGAGGTAATAATACCAATATTATATAATGTATAAATATACTCGAATGCTATGGTTGTGATTGAGCTAAATAGTAACATGGTCATGTTATTATGCAGATGTTATCCAATTGCAGCCGATTGGAGATTATTGAAAGGTAAAATTTTGAAGTGGGTGGCACTGGCTGTACTGTTTTATCTTACTTTTATTAGTGTATCACCAAACCAATGCTGTTAAAGTTGTAAAAATTTTATGTTTGTTTGAAGTGAATGTTTGGATCCTTTTGAGAAGCCTGAATGTGAAGCATTGGATCTCTTCGTGAATGAGGCTCTTTGTGTTGGAAAAGGTAGATGATTGATTATTTTGTTCTATTCAAGTTTAACATTTTGTATAAAATAGAAAATTTTGCTAGTGGTGGGTGGAAAAGGTTTCTAAATATTCATATTTTCTTTCCGCTCCATAATTCCAGTCTTGTTTTCGCTAATGTGTTCATACAATTCTCTAAAGGAGCTCTTAGGGAAATACCCTACTCTAGAGTAAATTTAATGGCATTGTTTATCAGTTTATTAGCATTGTTTTATTACATGTACAACTTAGTTTATCAAATTTAACAACATGGTTCATCAGATTTGAACTTGGTTTATCGATTTAAAAGAAGTGTATCCTTCCCTTAGTTATCCTTTCTTTGAATTATATGCAGGGTGCCCATATTCATGCGTAACAAGAGCCCCTCATGCCTTCACGTTTGCTTCTACTGGAACTGCAAGAGCAACTTCTCAAGGTTGGTTTAAGTCCCTTCTCAGTTCCTTCTGTTTTCATAAATGCTTCTTTATTTAGAAGATTATACAGTTCCCAAAAATCAGAATTTGAATGAATATGAAAGGGCGGTTATTTTAAGATATTCCTGTTCTAAAATCAGGACATGGTGAAGATTACCAAGTTCAGCTTGCTGTTGGTCAGTGCCCAAGAAGTTGTATTCATTATGTTACACCCTCGCAGAGAATTATTCTAGAGGAGTTACTTGATAGGTAACCATATAATCCCTGCTTATCATCCGCTAATACAGTCAAGTTTCTCAGCTTGAAAACTTGCTAATTCAAATTTCTGCACTTACCAGCTCATGGAATGTCTTCTGATATTGAGCAATTTTACATGAAACTCATTGATCTTATTTTTCTTCATTTTGTGTGGTTTTGTCTTGATTTGTAGCATCTTGAACATGCCTTATAATAGCGCAGCTGAGGCAGATTTGCTATATGGTCTTATAGTTAAAGCAAAGTATGAGAACAATCGATACCAAAAGCCAAAGAAGCAACCCAAAGTTTCAACAGAAAATGTGGATTGGTTTTGAGTTCCTGCCTGTATAAAAAAATAAGCCCATGTATGTTGAGAAATGAAATCAATCCTCTACAGAGATCTTCACCTTAGTGCTCAATGCACCTTAGCTACATGTCAGCTATGCAATACAGAAAGTGGTCCTGAATGTCAATCTGTTAGAATTGTTGTAAATTGAGTGGCAGGTCATCAGAATTTGTTAGAATATTCCCTCTATAAATTCTTGAACGTTGTAAGAGCATGACAGCTCATTCTCTATTTCCTCTTGTACCACTCACTCATCTATAAATACAATAACCTCAGCTCCTTCAATAATGAGTTGTGATTACACAAAATATACAGAGCATATAATTTAAACTTGGTATCAGAGCTCTACCGCCACTACCACTGGCAACCGACGAAAACCCCAAATCCACCGGCCACAGCTCCCCAACCCAATCCGCCATCGGCAACACTCAACCCAGAGATAGTTACCCTTCGTCCCAGCCACTACCAACATATTCCTCTCACTTTACGTCTCTCAATCAGCCATTCTCACTCAAACTTGACAGAAATAATTTTACCCTGTGGAAAACTATGGTTTCGACCATAGTCCGAGGCCATTGTCTTCATGGCTATCTGTCCGGCACGAAATCCAGTCCACCCGAATTTCTCTCGGCCGAAGGGGTACTGGAGAAGACGAAGAACTTCAGATCAACATTGAATACGAACAGTGGATCATCAACGATCAATTACTTATGGGTTGGCTTTACAGCTCTATGTCTGAAGCCATCGCAACGGAGGTTATGGGGTCAACCTCAGCTGCAGATCTATGGAGGGCCTTAGAAAATCTTTACGGTGCTCACTCCAAAGCGAAAATGGATGACACTCGAACACTGATTCAAACCACAAGAAAGGGAAGCTCGACAATGGTGGAATATCTTCGACAGAAGAAAAACTGGGCCGACATACTCACACTGGCAGGAGACCCATATCCTGTAGCCCATTTAATCTCCAATGTTCTATCCGGCTTAGGCATTGAATATATATCCATTGTTACTCAGATTGAAGCCAGGCCCAGTACTACATGGCAGGAGCTGCAGGACCTTCTACTAAGCTTCGACAGTAAGATTGAGAGGCTCCAAACTCTCTCATCAACAGACAAAGCAGCCAGCTCAGTGGCACCACAAGCTAACATGGTTGCCAAATCAACCTCAACTGGTTCATCATCCAGTAGAGGTCGTGGATCTCACTTCAATCCAAATCAACACTCTGGAGGTCGTGGCTCTAAATTCAACAGTGGCAGAGGAGGTTACAGTAGCAGATCTCGTGGAAGGGGGCGTGGAACTAACTCAAGACCAACTTGCCAAGTCTGTGGCAAGTATGGTCACAGTGCAGCAGTTTGCTAAAATCGGTTTGATGAAAGCTACATGGGTTCAGACCCAAATCTCAATCAACAACAGTCGAAAACTGGAGCCAATGCTTTCATTGCAACCCCTGAGATTTTGGACAGTGACGCATGGTTTGCCGACAGCGGTGCAAGCAACCATATCACTTTAGATGCCTCCAACATGAACCAGAAAACGGAATATGGTGGTAAGGAAACGGTGACTGTTGGAAATGGTAACAAACTCACTATCTGTCACACTGGTAATGGCATTCTCGAAGCCAAAAATGGCCAGAAATTATTGCTAAGAGAGATGCTTTATGTTCCTCAAATAGCTAAAAATTTAATAAACATTTCCAAACTTACCAGTCATAATGATGTTGTTGTTGAATTTCACTCTGATTTTTTCTTTGTGAAGGACAAAACAACAAGGAAGGTGCTACTTCGAGGGGTGCTTAAAGACGAATTATACCAGCTAGATACATCACCATCTCAAACAACTCAATCAACTCAGTCCTCATCCAAGTCTTCTTTGTTTTCTGGTGTAGCCACAGTTTCCTCAAAAAATGTAAATCAGTCAGTGACTAATGAGTCCTCTATTTCAAAAATTGATGTTTGGCATAGGCGTTTAGGCCATCCATCAAACAAAGTTCTAAATCGAGTCTTAGAATCAACCAATGTAAGAATCTCCAAGAATGAAATGAAACACTTCTGTAATGCCTGTCAGTATGGAAAATCACATGCTCTTCCTTTCAACTTGTCTCAAACTCGTGCCAAAGCTGTCCTTGATTTAATTCATACTGACTTATGGGGTCCTGCCCTAGTTGCATCTGATGTGAACCGTAGATTTTATATTCATTTTGTGGATGACTATAGTAGATTCACATGGCTATATCCACTTAAATTTAAAAATGATGCTCTCACTGCTTTCACTCATTTCAAAGCATTAGTCGAGAACAAGTTTGAAAAGAAAATAAAGTGTCTTCGCACAGACTGGGGAGGAGAGTATTAGCCATTCACTAATCTTGTCAACACTCATGGGATTGAGTTCAATCATTCCTGTCCTCACACCTCAGCTTAAAATGGACGAGCTGAGAGAAAACACCGTCATATTGTTGAAATGGGACTTACACTTCTCGCTCAAGCACATATGCCCCTCAAGTATTGGTGTGATGCTTTTCACACTGCTGTGTACCTCATAAACAGACTTCCAACCCCTCTTCTTCAGCACAAGTCACCCTATGAAACTCTTTATTCTAGAAAACCCGACTATGAGTTTCTAAAAACTTTCGGTGCAGTGTGTTTCCCTTGCCTACGTCCTTACCACAATCACAAATTCCAGTTCCACTCCATCAAATGTGTCAACTTAGGATTCAGTGACTCTCACAAAGGCTATCGATGCCTTAGTCCCACTGGTCGTGTCTATATCTCTCGTAATGTCATCTTCAATGAGCTCAAATTCCCATTTCAGGATGGTTTTCTTAATAACTATCACACCCCTACACCTCGTCATTCACAGCTCATCTTGGACAGCCCTTCCCACTCCGTGTCTCTCCACTGCTCCACCATTGCCCCCCTCTGCATCTGACTGTGCTAATCTGTCTCCAGCATCCTCTGAAGATGCACCGGCCTCTCCTACGACACCACATTCTCCATCCTCACAGGTATCTGGCTCGCATTCTTCTCCTTTATTCTCTGCTGAAGATATTGTTGCTACAGATCTTGAGGGGGACATGCCAACCATCCTAGATCCTGCACCACCAGCTGCTCCAGTCGGTCGAACTGGTCCTGTGTCCACTCATCCCATGGTGACCCGAGCCAAAGACGACATTTACAAACCCAAAACATACCTCAGTCAAGCTCAGGCTATTTCTATGAGTGACCTGCCAACTAGTGTAACCGCAGCTCTTTTACACAAAGGATGGAATGCAGCAATGTCCACAGAATTTGGTGCACTTATAGCCAACAAGACATGGACTCTAGTTCCAACATCTGATGAGTATAATCTGGTTGGTAACAAGTGGATCTTCAGGATCAAAAGAAACCCGGATGGCACCATTCAAAGATTGAAGGTAAGACTCGTTGCAAAAGGATTTCATCAAAGAGTTGGAATAGACTTTGGAGAGACTTTCAGCCCTGTGATCAAGGCCTCTACAGTCCGAATTGTTCTTACAATTGCAGTTTCAAAAGGTTGGGACATAAGACAACTTGACATAAACAATGCTTTTCTAAATAGAGAACTTGAAGATGTCTACATGACACAACCCGAAGGATTTGAAGATCCACACAAAGACACTATGTTTGCAAGCTAAACAAGTCACTTTATGGATTAAAACAAGCTCCAAGAGCTTGGTTCGATAAACTCAAGGGCACCCTGCTGAACTGGAAATTTAGAAACTCAAAAGTTGATACATCACTTTTCTTCTACAGAGATGAAAAAGTAACTATACTAGTCCTGATCTATGTCGATGACATAATTGTGACTGGAAATGACACACTCAAGATGAGAAGTTTCATCGCTGAATTGAACGAGAGATTTACTCTCAAAGACTTAGGCGCCCTGCATTTCTTCCTTGGGATTGAAGTTCACAGAGACGAATCTGGTATGTACCTCACACAAACACAATACATTGAAGATCTCTTGAGAAAAACCAGCATGATGCACCTCAAACCTTGTCCTACTCCAGTTACAGCCGTCAAACCTATGTCTCTTACTGATGGAGAACCAATGCATAATCCCACTACATATCGAAGTGTTATAGGTGCTTTGCAATACCTTTGCCACACAAGACCCGATATAGCTTATGCAGTAAATAAGCTAAGTCAATTCTTGCAAGCACCAATAACCGTGCACTGGAGTGGAGCAAAAAGAGTGCTCAGATATCTTAAAGGCAGCATGGGACAAGGACTTCACATCTGTAACAGCAACAAGCTATCCATAATGGATTTCTCGGATGCCGATTGGGCTTGCTGCCCTGATGATAGGCGCTCAGTTGCAGGATACTGTGTTTATCTCAGGGATACCTTAGTATCTTGGTCTTCTAAAAAGCAAGCTGTTGTGTCAAGGTCAAGCACCGAATCGGAATATAGAGCTCTAGCACATGTCGCTGTTGAAATTTCATGGATAAAATCATTGCTGCAGTGTAATGCCCCAGATTCCCTAATGTGGTTTAACGGCTGGATTTGTAGGCCGGGAGGGCCATAATTGTTTAATTATGCCATTTAATGTGTTTATGTATGTTTATGAGAATTATATTATAGTATAATGTTAATTGTATGCATGTCGGTGATATATGTTGAGACCACATTATGATGTGGGTTTGTTCGAGCTGTTCGACATGAGACGATCGTTGATTATTGATTAGCGGTTTAGTCACAACAGGTTTAAGTGTCGGGACTTGGGTTGAGTCTCGGGGTGATTTTGATGGTTAGAGCGTTACCGGGAGATAAAGGGTAACGGGAGGTGAGTTAATGGTGTTTATGATTTTTGAGAATAGCGAGAATTGGAGAGCGTTAATTATGATTAACGAGTTTGGAGGAAAGTACCAAAAATGCCCTTGGGAGTCTTTAGAAACCATTAATTGACCTAGGGGTAAAATGGACATTTCACCCCTAGGATAGATATAACACTCTTGGCTGAAGAAAATAGTGAAGGAAAACAGAGTATATTTCAGAGTTCTCCCGTACCTTCTTTTCCTCACTGTTCTTTGTGGTTTTTGAACCAATTTTGAGGATTCAAGCTTAGGAAGCAAGCCTTGGGAGTTTGGGAGTGTGTTCCACTATTGAAGAGCTTCATAAGCCAAGCTTTGGGTAAGTTTCTAACCATAGTTTCTCTGGTTTGCTCTGTTTTGGTTTTGTTTTGCAGCTGAAATGTTTAGGGTGAATTCATGGTTTTTGTTGGGAGTTTTGGCTAGGGTTCCCATGCTTGTGATGTTTGGGGTGTGTTGGGATGGTTTTTGGGTTCATTTGGCATCAAAAATATGCTTTGGAAGCTTGGAGATCGAGTTAGAAACGAAGGAGATGAAGAAGGTCGGTTCAGGGATGTTTTGGGCTGGAGGTAGCGCTACAGCGCCCACCCTAGGGCGCTATAGCGCTCCTCAGGAGGGTTTGTGGTCTTTGGGAGGTTCTGAGTAGAGCGCTGTGGCGCTAGGGGTTGAGCGCTGTAGCGCTACCCTGCTCCTTCCAAACCCCGTTTTGAGTGTTTTTAAGGGTTTTTGACTTGGGGTTTCAATCCTTAAGGCCCGGGATCGATTCTACTCACCGTGTGGGCATGTTTCGAGGTCCCGAGGGTGGTGCTTAGGTTAAGACCCTATTATTGTGGATTCTCATTAATGGAGGTTATAATTGGTTGTGATTAGGTAACCGCTAAGGAACTAAAAGACCGATCGTTCTCAGGGGTCGTCTTTATCATACTTCTCGCTCGAACTTGAGGTAAGAAAACAGTGTATGGATATAGTTGCACCCTGTACAGGTATATGACATGCATGGTTTGATATTGAGGCTTGTTGGTTGATATGTGTGAACGTGGATTGCATGTTAAATGCTAATGAATGCTGATTACCTGTTTAAGACACTGACTAGTCAGGGACCGACTCTAAAGTCGACGATCACGCATTGAATGACTCTATAGCATTAATGTGGGACCGACCCTAGGGTCGAAGAACTTATAAGCGGCGCCTGGTCTACGACCAGATGACTATAGCCAAGGTATATGACCCCGGTGACCGTTTGTCACGTGGCTAAGGGACGTTGTCCATAGTTTCGACTCTAGAGTCGTGAGGAAGGTTATGTTGGTGACCAATCACCATGCACCTGTCCTGAACAAACTTATGAACGAAACACTTATCGATTAGGCCCTGGTGACCCTATCGTCACATGGCTAGAGGGAGCGATGCTCATTACTGTGACTTTTGGCTATTGTCACCTATTCGTTGGACTGATAGTCCTGAATGGTTACTATGATCGTTGTTGATATTATATCATATCTTATCATGTTTTCTTGCTGGGCCTTGGCTCATGGGTGCTATGTGGTGCAGGTAAAGGAAAGGAAAAGCTTGGCCAGCCCTGAGTGGAGAGCTTGGGCGGTGTTGTGTACATACAGGGCCGCTTGACCGCCACGGTCAAGGAGTTCTCAGAGGGACTAGGGGTTTACCCTATTTTTGCCGCTTAGGCCGGCGGAGTTTGTAAATTTGGAACTGTAGCGACTCTTTTGTATTACAAACCACTTGTAAACATTTTGAAAGGCTCATGAGCAGTTTATTTACTTAATGAAATGTACCCTTTCTTTTTTTACTGATTTTCACCTTAACCCGATAATAACACTTAGATCACGTTTTTAACCAAAGGACTCGGGTAGCAGGTCAAATTTCCGGTTCACCGTTCTCCGTAACTGTTCTGGGGTAGCCAGGGCGTTACATGCAGGAACTGAATTTCAAATTTTCAAAGCCACCTATAACATGGTGTGACAACATTAGTGCAAGAGCGCTAGCTGCAAATCCCGTGTATCACGCAAGGACAAAACATATTGAGATAGACATTCATTATGTGCGCGATAAAGTTCTTCAGAAGCGACTTGAAGTGCGGTACATTCCTTCACATGACCAAATTGTTGATCTATTCACAAAGGGACTGTCACACTCAAGGTTTTCATTTCTGGTAGACAAACTCGGTGTCAGGTCTTTCCCCTTTCGTTTGAGCAAGGGTGTTGAGAAATGAAATCAATCCTCTACAGAGATCTTCACCTTAGTGCTCAATGCACCTTAGCTACGTGTCAGCTGTGCAATAGAGAAAGTGGTCCTGAATATCTTTCTGTTAGAATTGTTGTAAATTGAGTGGCAGGTCATTAGAATTTGTTAGAATATTCCCTCTGTAAATTCTTGAACGTTGTAAGAGTATGACAGCTCATTCTCTATTTCCTCTTGTACCACTCACTCATCTATAAATACAATAACCTCAGCTCCTTCAATAATGAGCTGTGATTACACAAAATATACGGAGCATATAATTTAAACTATGTATACTTTGAGAAAGCTAAATGCTTTGCCTAATCTCACTGTTTATATTGTTCCACTTGTGAATATATGATTGCAATAGTTACTCATTTTACCCCCATTTTGTTACACAAAGAAAGAAAAGATATATATTTCATGTTTTTGTAGATACTCACCTTCCTTTGAAACATATGTTCCTCTACAGATTAGCCAATTCTCTGGCTTGTATCTTTCACTTAATCAGTCAAACAACAATTTTGAAGGACACATACCAGAGAATATTAGAAAGCTATTATCTGTACAGGCAATTGACTATTCCATTAATAACTTTTCTGGTGTTATACTAATAGGCCCCCAATACACAACACTTATTCTAGAAGAAATAAAAACAAATTAAGTAGAGGGTATTTTGTAATTCTAGGTTATTATTCTGTTATGTTTATTAATAGCAGATCCTAATCTCTATATATAGAGCCTCTTGGGTAGGAAGCTAACTGGGAATTGGGATCCTTTGGGATGGGGTTCGGGAGAGCCGAAGGTTTCTCGAATCACCTTCACTATTGTATTCGATTTCTTTCCATCAATAAAATAGTATTCAGTTCTATGTGTTTATCTCTCTCTTCTCCACTTGATCAATCTCCGTCTCTTATTGTATACAAAAATCTGTTCTGAATTTTCCTAGGGAGATTTTGGGTACCATCATATTCAAGTTCAATTAGAGGCTGCATTGCTTTGGAGTATTTGAACTTCTCTAACAACATGCTTCAATTCAAGGTCCTATTCCAGAGTCAATGAAAGAAATCACGTATCTTGGAGGTTGGACTTGAGTCATAATCAATTAAATGGCCCTATTCCCAGTTGGATTGGAAATTAACCGGTGATCAAGACCCTCAATCTATCATATAACATATTATCTGGAATAGAAGTACTGATAATTTCACTCTTTAAGTTACTTATTTTATTATTACTTATTTTATTATTATTATTTTTGGTATTTTATTTATTATTGACATTAAATGTATACATTTTTAGATTTACGTGTATTGGAATACAATTGTAAAAGTTACGGTAAATATGTCATTTATTAAATTTTTATGCTAAATTTAACACTATTTTTGCATCTTGCAATAGAGATGGCCTAAGTTTACTTGTTATGTGGGTTGGGTTCGTTATTAGGAACTTTCTCTTTAAAATAGGGGATGGAAAGCAACATTACATGGTTACAAGTGATTTCTAGAGCATCCATGGGATGTTTATTTTTTCATTTCTATTTTATTTTTTCTACTTATGTTCTTTAAATCTTTTGTTTTTTAATATTTATTTATTATTTCAAATCTTTTTTTTAATTGTTATTTTTATAAAACTTAACTTTTTTTATTAATATTATATAAAAAAAATTATATTAAATTTAATTGTGATTGTTTTGCAAAGACTTTTTTTTTTGTGATATGAATTATTTTTTTATTTATTGTATGATTTTTTTTAGACTTTTATTGTACTTTTTTTTCCAATATGGAAGGCAATAGTTATTTGATTGATTACCTTTCATATTTCTAAATCTGATTTTTTTTTCTAGATCTAAGTTAAATAGCATGCTATCATGAGGGGTAACTAGTTATACTGAGAGGGGTAACTAGTTTCCTATATTTACAGGTAACTGGTTACCTTAAAGGTCTAAAATTATACATATAGTAGTATAAGATAGTAACTGGTTACTTATCTCAAATCTGAACGAAAATATCAAATTTGAAGAAAAAAATCATGATTAGATCTTAAAAGCAATCATAAAACTAAAAAAAACTATTGAAGAAAAAGAAGAATAGGAACTTGTATATTAAGTTACATAGGTAACCAGTTACCTAAAAAAAACTCAAAAATTTACAAATATATTAGAAGATGGAGGGAACCAGTTACTTATCTCATAACTGAAGATAGAACAATATATATATATATATTTATATATAAAACAAAAAAATTAGATCTAATCTGCGACACGAGAAGAAGAAATTATATTTGCAATAATATGAGTAATTGTTTACCTAAAAAACTTAAAAATTTACACATGTTAGTGGTTACTTTCCAAAAAAAAAAATCAGATCTAAAGATTACAGCAGTAGAAGATATAGGATTTATGATTGTTGCAAGCAAAAGAAGAAGAAGAATAAGGAGTTGTGGATGAGCGTTGCTGGAAGGGTGGGGCAAGTTGATCGATCGGTTCTTTAGAAGGAACTTTTGCCAAGTTGTGTTTATGGGAGTGATCGAAAACAATAATTTCGAATGTACCCCTGGACGTGTTTTGATTTGAATTTGAATTTTCTTATTTAGTTACTTACAAGGCTTTTTTCCATAAATTCTTAACTTATTTTTAAATTTTTACCATAGAATTTGGGAAAGGTATATTCCCCGTATTTTAGCAAATCATATAGGTGTAAAAGCCATAAATCTGAAAATTCGCCATAAAAAAAATTACAAAACTACTTTGGGCCCAAACCCAAAATAAAGTCCAAGCCCGAAAGTCAAACCCTAACCCTAACTCTCCTTAACCCTCCCCTCTCATTCATTTGAACGGACACAATAGCTTAGCTGCCGTAAGAGTATCACTGCTCTTCTCTCTTTCACGCCGGCTGTGTCTCATACCAGGTAAATTCTCTGAAATTTGTGGCATTTACTACCAGATTTCTTAGCTGAATTTCTAAATGTATTGAATAGGACAATATTTGATCATAATCATTCTAGTTATTCTTAAGAAGAAAAATGTAAAAACAGTGATGATAATTTCTTTCTTACGTAACTGAGAAATAGGGATCTGAAAGGTTTCAAGGCCTGAAATGAGTCTTTACAAAGATATATACGTGTATTGAATGAATATATGGTTATAAACATATATAGTTGCATAATATACAATTAGTGGATTCCCTTATTGTCTTTAGTTCATTTAGCTCCCTCACTCCATTAATTTTGTATTTTGTGTCTTACTTGTAATAATCACAGCTTGCCTTTTTATAATTACTCTCACAGATATATATTTCATCTTTCTCTCTGCTTCTGCTTCTGGTTTGATCTTTATTTTTATTTTTTTTATATTCTGTGGCATTTGTTAACTGGATTTTCAGCTTGGTGCATTTTCGTCTTAGTTTGAATCATTGAATTCGTGTTTTCTTTTCCTTGTTGGGACTTTCTTTTTCAAATTGTAAAGCACCTGTGAACTTGGTTTTGAGCTTTGAGCATTTTAAGAGATGAACATTTGAGAAGATACTGATGGTATTATCAGTGTATGCTTTGTGGTATATTCTGTGATATCATATGCGAATTACTTTGTGATATATAATGTTGTTAGTTTATGGTTTGGTTTTGCTATAAATTTTAGAATTTTATATATGCTTATGTTTGAATTTGCAGCTTTATTTACACTCAACAGATTAACATATACACATAAAAAAGATATATCTTCTACAAAAGAGACATTATGCTAAGCTAGTTTGGCATGTTATTTGATTCTTTTGGTACAGAACAAGCAAATATGAGTCGAGGAAGTGCAGCAGCTCCCAAGGGGAAGAAGAAGGGAGCAACATTTACAATTGACTGCGGTAAGCCAGTGGAGGACAAGATCATGGATATTGCATCTCTTGAGAAGTTTCTTCAGGAGAGGATTAAGGTCGGTGGCAAGGCCGGCGCCCTCGGTGACTCAGTCACTGTTACCCGTGAGAAGAGCAAGATTACTGTTACATCTGACAGTAATTTCTCCAAGAGGTAACATTTGCTGCCATTGAAAGTTTGTGTCGAGTGTTGGCCTGCTTTGAGTATGCATTTCTGATGGCTATGCCTTTAGAAGCAAAGAACTTTATTTTTATTTTTAGATATTCCAAATCTGTATTTGATTGCTTGGCTCAAAGGTGACTGCAAGGGAAACTTTACTTGTCATATACATATATAAGTACGTTGATTTATATGCCACAAACCTTTGGATTTGAATTGTATTCAAATGATTTTAGGTTTGTGTGTGAATTTGGTTCATTTATGATTTAAGTTGTCTGATGCTGATGCTGTTGATCTGTTTACTTTCTTGTGTTTAGGTATTTGAAATACTTGACTAAGAAGTATTTGAAAAAGCACAATGTCCGTGATTGGCTCCGTGTGATCTCATCCAACAAGGATCGTAATGTTTATGAACTGAGGTACTTCAACATTGCCGAGAACGAGGGTGAGGAGGAAGATTAAACCTCTGTAATATTTAATTTGTCGGAAGAACTTAATTTTCTTGTTGCCAGAATTTCCTTTTTAGTTCCAATATGGTGGTGTTTTTACTGAAAACTAATTATGCTTCACAATTTTGTTTATTAAAGCTAGAGATTTTGAAATATTTCTGCTGTTTTATGAGAATATATTAGCATGTTTGGATCTCGGATTTGATCTATAGTTATCTCTTAAATTTTCTATGTTTCTGTAGTGCTTTAATATCGAGTGATGCCCCTAATTTGGCTTGCCGAATCGACATATTTTATTTGTTATGTGTTAAGTAATGAGCAATGGTTTGTTGTTACAATCCTTTTGCGGATCACGAGTATTTGAAGGTGCCCTGCTTCAGTCAATGGTCTTCCTTTTTGCCTGTGAATGTAAAATTTAACCTCTTGGTATGGTAGCAGATTTATGTGCCACTTTTCACTCTCATTTACCATAAGAAATACTAGCAATTGTATTTCAGTATATTTAAACGGTTAATGAAGTGGGAATGATTATATAATTAACTTGGGATAATTGGAAAACTATCTCCATTTGCCCAATTGGCATTTCTGTCTTGTCTCCAAGTGAAGCACTATTATCGTCCTAGATAGTGACAATTCTTTTTCAAAATCTTAAGCTTGGGAAGCATATTTTTCTACAAATATATAAATAACGTTAAATTTGAATAAATTATTAACATTTTTGCAATATAAATATATTCAGTATATAATCTTGCTTGTTATGTATGATAATAGTTAAAACAAAAAACAAACGAGATCCAAAATGTTAGATGCTAAGAGGGACCAAAAGATAAAAGAAAAAATAAATTTAGAGATGATAGATGAAAACTCTATCTTCTATTTATTATGTTGCACAACTCCATCTTCTCTCTCTCAACTTCTGTCTTTGCAACCACCGGTAATTCTCACTCTTTGTTTTCATGTGTGATTTAGTTTGATTCTTGAAAATGGGAATGAAACATTATTCAATGTGATTTTGTTTCTCATTTAAAATAGAGCCTACGATTTTAATAGGTTCTAAGAAAACTTAGTGTTAATAATATTTTTTCAATAGATAAATGTGTGACTGCTCATAAAACATGTGACCGACATGTGTCAAAACATGATACCTAAGGAAGAGCTAATTAGTTAGAACCGTCAAGGCCCCAAGGGCCATAAAACACGTGACCTCCGAGAACCATCAAGAGATATGCCGGTTCTTCAAGGAAGTCCAAAGGACGGTGTTCGAGCAACAATCTCCTGTCTTGGGAACATTTTGCATCCTACAAGAAGCACTTATCCACGTGTCCACTCGTGAGAAGCAGGGACCACTTTAATGTGTGTGCCCACCTACCTCCAACATTAGCGGTAGTTACATGGAAATGTGGGTGTCCCCTCCGTACGGCCCACAAAGAGGATGTCACAAGACCATAATCGCCCTTGGAAACAGGTTGTGCACCACTTGACACTGACACCACTACCCCAATCATGGTCGTACGCACATGGAGCTGATAGTCTCTAAGGAGTTTACTTGGTGGACAAGTATGGACCTCCTCGCAAGTCACCTTAAACACACTTTGCACCATTTTTCTATTGTAATTCGTGATTAAATCAATAATTGTATTTCTTATGTACCAAACCCCAATTAGAAGTTATTAATTTCCCCAACCCGTCTATAAATAGGATTGGAAACTTATTGTAAAGAACAAGCCAACTTATGCTGCAAAAATATTGCTAAATTGCAAAGAGAACTTGAATCTGTGCATGCTCTTTCATTAATACAACTGACTAAGTTTAAGGGGTGCCTTTTTTTCCTTCTAAATTTAATTAATAAACTTAAATGCTTAAAAATTATCACTCTTATTTATATTCTCTAGTTCATTTTTGTTTAGTGCCTTTTTTTCCTTCTAAATAAGTATGATGTCATATAGTATATTATTTTATCTATTTTGTTACAAAGAAGAAAATATTAAACTAAAATTACTTACTAAAATTGCCTAGAGTGCATTATTTTTAATAAATTAATTCTTTTAAAATACTTTTTATTAAATTTTACATAAATATCAGTATCATTTAGAGTTTTATTTGCACCGAAAAAAACTATAAATATACCACATTTTTAATAAATAAAATGGGATATACTTAAATCACAAATTAATCCTCATGCAAAATTCTATGTACCAAAAAATAATAAAATCGGTATCTTTTCAAGTTCTAGAATTTTTTTTCGAAGACCAATTTTGTAAATAAAGGTTGTTGTCTCTATAAAAAATAATAATTTAATAAATAAAATGGAATGTACTTAAATCATGGGTGTACTTTGTACTTTTTGGGTGCGCAAATATAAGCCCCATTATTTATTTCGGCAAGCCACATTCGGGGGGCATCACTTGATATAAAGCACCATAGAAACATTGAAAAATTACGAGATAACTATAGATCAAATCCGAGATCCAAACATGCTAATATATTCTCATAAAACAGCAGAAATATTTCAAAATCTCTAGCTTCAATAAACAAAATTGTGAAGAATAATTGGTTTTCAGTAAAAACATCAAAAGGAAATTCTGGCAACAAGAATATTAAGTTCTGACAAATTAAATATTACAGAGGTTTAATCTTCCTCCTCACCCTCGTTCTCGGCAATGTTGAAGTACCTCAGTTCATAAACATTACGATCCTTGTTGGATGAGATCACACGGAGCCAATCACGAACATTGTGCTTTTTCAAATACTTCTTAGTCAAGTATTTCAAATACCTAAACAAAAGAAAGTAAACAACACCATCAGCATCAGACAACTTAAATCATAAATGAACCAAAATCACACACAAACATAAAATCATTTGAATACAATTCAATTCCAAAGGTTTGTGGCATATAAATCAACGTACTTATATATGTATATGACAAGTAAAGTTTCCCTTGCAGTCACCTTTGAGCCAAGCAATCAAATACAGATTTGGAATATCTAAAAATAAAAATAAAGTTCTTTGCTTCTAAAGGCATAGCCATCAGAAATGCATACTCAAAGCAGGCCAACACTCGACACAAACTTTCAATGGCAGCAAATGTTACCTCTTGGAGAAATTACTGTCAGATGTAACAGTAATCTTGCTCTTCTCACGGGTAACAGTGACTGAGTCACCGAGGGCACCGGCCTTGCCACCGACCTTAATCCTCTCCTGAAGAAACTTCTCAAGAGATGCAATATCCATGATCTTGTCCTCCACTGGCTTACCGCAGTCAATTGTAAATGTTGCTCCCTTCTTCTTCCCCTTGGGAGCTGCTGCACTTCCTCGACTCATATTTGCTTGTTCTGTACCAAAAGAATCAAATAACATGCCAAACTAGCTCAGCATAATGTTCTGTACCATGCGTACATGTTAATCTGTTGCGTGCAAATAGAGCTGTAAATTCAAACATAAGCATATATAAAATTCTAAAATTTATAGCAAAAAACAAACCATAGACTTGTAATATTATACATCACAAAGTATCTTCTCAAATATTCATCTCTTAAAATGCTTAAAGTTCAAAACCCAGTTCACATGTACATTACAAGGAAAAGAAAACATGAATTCAATAATTCAAAAGAAGACAAAAATACAACAAGCTGAAAAGACAGTTAACAAATGCCACACAATATAAAAATAATAATAAAAAAGATCAAACCAGAAGCAGAGAGAAAGATGATATATATATATACCTGTGAGGGTAATTATGAAAAGGCAAGCTGTGATTATTACGAGTAAGACACACAAAATACAATATAATGGAGTGAGGGAGCTAAATGATCTAAAGACAATAAAGGAATCCTCTATTGCATACTATGCACAAAGTGAGTAACTATATATGTTTATAACCATATATTCATTCAATACATATATCTCTTTGTAAAGACTCATTTCAGGCCTTGAAACCTTCCAGATCCCTACTTCTTCAGACACATTTCTTCCGTCACGTAAGAGAGAATTATCATCACTAATTTTACATTTTCTTCTTCTAAATGACTAGAATGATTATGATAAATAGTCTTATAATACCACACCACACATTTAGAATTTCAGCTAAGAAATATGGTAGTAGATGCCACAAATTTCAAACAAATTACCTGGTGTATGACAGAGCCGGCGCGAGGGGAGAGTTGAAAGAGGGAAGCAGTGAGACTCTCACGGCGGCTAGGCTATTGTGTCCGCGCAAATGAATGAGAGGAGAGAGTTAAGGAGAGTTAGGGTTAGGGTTTGATTATTGGGCTGGGACTTCATTTTGGGTTTGGGCTGAATATTGTGGATATTACATGAAACATAAAGATTTTTTTTTTTTTTTTTTGAGGAAATTACAATTTATATGGGATTTTTATTAGAGTGTCCAAAAATATAGTTTTTTTCAAAAAAAGTTTTATTTTCCCATATTTTTTTTTATAAAAGTTGGTTTATGTCATAGTTTTACTCTTAATCAAGTTTTATTAATTTGGAAAGGTATGTTTGAAATTTGATTATTATTTTTTTAGCTTATTTGTTTTTTTATATGGTTTTTATATTAAATTTTTCTTTGGTTGTTTTGCAAATTTTTTTTGTAATATAAATTGTTTTTAAAATTATTTTTATTTATTATAAACACGTTTTTTTTTTATATTGTACGCTTTTTTTTTTATATTGTACGCTTTTTTTTTTCAAATCCTGGGTAAGGTAACCAGTTACTTTATTGATCTTTGACAGTTATGTAAAAAAAAATCTTAGAGCTAGGTTAAATAACATGCACCAGGAGGAGTAACCAGTGGTAACCATTATCCTGAGATGAGTAACTTTTTTTCATAAGAGGGGTAACCAGTTACCTAAGAGGGGTGACAAGTTACTCATGTTAAATATGAAAAGAAACATCAAATTTGAAGAAAAAAGTGGAAGAACACTTCGTTAAAAAATGAAGAAGAAGTAACTATGATTTAGTAACATAGGTAACCAGTTACCATAAATACACACACATCAGAATGTGAAAGTAACCAGTTACCCCAAGAAATATATACACAAAGAACGTGACGATAACCAGTTACCCATTCACGTTTTCATATTTTTATTAGTTTTATTTCCAAATTTTGGTATCCCTACAAGTGTTACAGTAAAAAGAAATGGCTGAAAATTTTGATTTTAATTTTTTTTACATATAGTGGAAAAAACTATAAAAAATTACAATAATAAAAGATAATAACAATAATAATAAAAATAGTAAAATAATTATGTAATGTTAAAATATATGTGTGAAAAAAAAAAGAAATGGAATGAGAAAATAATAAGTACAAAAATGAAAAAAAAAAACAAAAGAAATAATGAATGAAAAAAATAGATGAATAAATAAGAATGAAAAGAAGAAGACAAATAATATAAAAATGTAAAGAAAAAAAATGAATGAAAAAATTGGTAGAAAAAAAAGAAAAAAAAAAGCTCATATGTGTGAAAAAAGAAAAAAAAAATGGAAGGAGACAATAATAAATACAAAAATGAAGAAAAAATAGAATGAAAAAAAAACTGAAAAAATATGAACAAAAAAATAATAATACAAATGAAATAAAAAAAATAGATAAATGAATAAAAATTAAAATAAGAAGAAGAATAAGAATGGAAAATTTGAAAGAAAAAAAATGATGAAGGAAAAAATTAGTAGAAAAAATAAGTAAGGAAAAAAAACTGAAAAAATAATAAAAAAATGAAGGAAAAAATTAAAAATTAAAAATTAAAAAAATAAAATAAAATTACCTTCAAAATCAAAGAAAACATAATTATGATAAAAAAATGTGGCATTTCCATATTTTAGTTAGCTACTAATTGTGTTTTCCATACTTTAACTTTTTCTTTAA
Source organism: Humulus lupulus (assembly GCF_963169125.1). Classification (NCBI taxonomy): domain Eukaryota; kingdom Viridiplantae; phylum Streptophyta; class Magnoliopsida; order Rosales; family Cannabaceae; genus Humulus; species Humulus lupulus. The sequence goes on along the minus strand of NC_084799.1, from coordinate 21,214,194 downwards.
TAAATTTTCCCATACAAATTAAGAAAAATATAATTATCATATTTTTGCACATTGGTATAAAAACTATATTTTTTAAAAATTCCCATTTATATATATATATTTGAGAAGATTACATAAAATCGGAAAAATAAATATAGAAACATATTTATGGGAAATAATAATTATACAAAATATGATAAGTTTTGAAGAAAAAAAATTAAATATGATAATTTCATATAATATAAAAACTAGATTACCATAATCATAAATACACAAAATTCTCTCTCACATCTTTTTTCTCTCCCTCACGATATATCTATCTTTTCTCCTTTCTTTTATCTCTCCTCCCCCATTTGGTTCTCTCATCTCAGTCCTCCGCCGGTGATGCTACCTCCACCCCACCCCTGACGGCAACGTACCTCCCCCTCTGGTTCTTCATCTTCTTTTTCTTCTTCTTCTTCTTCAGATCTAGTTTTGTTTTTGTTTTATTTATTCTTCTTCTTCCTTTTCACATCTGGTTTTGTCATTTCAAATATGTTTTTGCACTTCATATTTAATTTAACTGTAACCAGTTACAATTACGATCTGTTCTGATTTCTGGGTTTTTCTTTTTAAATATATTTAAGTAACCGGGTACAATGATGTCTAATTGTTTTTATTCATATATATATTTTTAAATCTAGCTGTAACCAGTTACAATAACGATTAATTTAGAATTGTTTGTTTAAATCTAATTTTGTTTTTACACCTGACTAAGTAACCAGGTATCATGGCGATTGGTTTTTTTTTATATCTGAATTTGTAACCAATTACGATTATAGCTAGTTTAGCTTTTTTGTTTGTGATCCTATGTGTTTCCAAGTCTGGCAAAGTAACCAGTTACCATCACAACTGGTTTTTTTTCATATCTATTTTGTTTATCAGACCTAGCTGTAACCGGTTACCTTCACGACCAATTTAGTTTATTTTTTTCATATCAGTTTTTTTCAAATCTCACTAAGTAACCAGTTACAATTCAGCTGATATTTTGATAATGGTACATTACTAAAAAAACAAAATTATTTTTATAGTTGTAACTAGTTACTACAACACCACTTAAAAAAACATATTTTTATTGTTATAACCAGTTACCACACACCACTAAATAAAATTGACAATGACACAAGATTATTATTACAAAAAAAAATCAAAATTGTTTTGATAGTGGTAACTAGTTAATGCGGATAAAATGTTGATTGAAAAAGATAAAAAATAGAATAAAATAATAAGAAATAGGAATAAAAAGTATGGTGATGAATGTCACATTTTTTTCTTCAAAGAATTATGTAAAAAAAAATATTTTATAAAATATAAATGATAAAAAATAATACATATAAATTAAAATTATAACAATAATCTCAAAACATATAAAAACTAACTACTAAAAATGTATAAAAGATAAAATATGGTATTCAAATATATGGAAAAAAAAACTCTCATAAAAATGTAAACAAAAAAAATATGCCATAAAAAATTTAAGAAAAAAAAACTACCATATTTTTCAAAGTTTAAGAAAAAATCTCATATTTGGTTTAATTTCCTCATTTTTTTTTATAAATATGCTTTTTTTTTATCTTAAGTATACTTAGTAAAAAATTTCAGTATTAATTTTTTTTAATTACTTTTAGGATATTCATATTTTTTTATTATAAGTTTATATTATATATACATATATACAATTAATTGTATAATTGTATATATAAAATAGCACTTTCCTCCATCATTTATATATATATATATATATTATTGTTAGTTGACCGCGTTTTTGGCCAACGACGTTGTTATACCCAGGTTTCGAGCCATAGTAAATATGACCTCGAAAGCTGAGTTCGCAACAAATGGTCTCGTGAGGATTAGAGTGATCTAGGATTGTAAGTCGAGCCTGCAGAGTATGATGTATGATCTCGAATGCGGTGATCTCGAAATGACCTCGATCTCGAAAGGTAGCTCCGAGAACACCTTCATCTTCAGGAACTTCGGAGCATGATTCTTGAGCTCGATGTCCCATCTCGAAATAAACGTTAGCTCGGGAGATGTCAGTGGCTCGCACAATGACATGAGACCAGAAATGCTGGAGCCTTGAAGATACGCTATAACCACCTTGAATATCTACAAGTATAATAACTATGAGATGTAGCCCTCATTAATTGATGTAAATCCCCAAGAATTGTGGGATATTATTTAATACGGTTATACGCCCCCTGATCTTTGGGGGACGTTTCCTTTAATATCTGATTATTGGCATTTAAAGCCATTTATTTGTATTCACAAAAGAGTAACTACCCAAAATATGTGGGATAGTATTCTGCACCCTTCTCTATAAATAGAGAAGGCGTGCACCATTGTAGAGGACCGAAATTCTGATCCTTGAGAGAAAACTCTGGAGAATTCTTGCTAAAGAATTGTTCAGAGATAATCTTGAGGTTAATAACAGAGACTCGTGGACTAGGCAGATTTAACTGCTGAACCACGTAAAAAACCGTGTCTGATTCGTTTGTTTATTTTTGGCCATTGTCTTAAATTGTTTACGTGCTCTCTTCTTTTATCTGTTGACGAAAAACGGCGTCAACAGTTTGGTGCTTTCATTGAGAGCCTTAAGCATTCATCCCTGAGAGATTCATGGCTGCAAACAATCAGAACACTCCTGAAGAAAATTACCCAAGGCGTCCTGGAAAACAGCCAATGGAGAACCCGGACGCTGATGAAAGGAGTGGGTCCTCCGATTCCCGGGGGCCACCTCCACAACCAAGGGATGAGGACATGTACTATAACCCTGAACGTTATGTCCCTATTGTAGAATTGGAGAATCGGCAGCTGAAACAGTTGTTGGCAGAAGCCAACAAACGTAACGAGGAGTTGACTAGGATAGCCGCAGAGGCGCAGGTGGCTCAGCCCCCGCCTCCGCGCGAAGACCAAGTCCCTCCTCCAAGGGATGTGCACGTTCCTCCCCGGAGGCCCCGTGGACGTCCACGAAAAAATGCTGCCACAAGGAGGCCGGCACAACCTCCAACACCAGCAGAGCCATCCGCCCCTTCTAGGCCTCAGAGGAGTACCCGGGCTCGGGTCCCGCCTAATACACCTGCGGAAGCACCTGCAGGAACTGAGAATAACCGAGCTCTTACCGAGGCTCGGACTCAGGTTCCTGGTAGTGAACCGAACGCAACTGGCCCATCTCGGGCAAATTCTGGGCCCTCTAGGCCGAAGCAAGGACGACAACCACCGTCACCTATACGGTTCCCTCCGTCTCCCATAAGATATCCTTCACCTCCCCGTAGAAACGCTCAACCTGTTCAAAATCAGGGTCAAGGGCGTACGGGGGATAGGCAAGGACACAGGGAGACTTTCCAGGAGCGGAGAGGCGCACAATCTGAGAGAAGTCAGACGTCCCGGTCTCGCACTGCGGAGACAAGGCGACATAGAAAGGATTCACCACGAAATGACCGATCAATAAGTTTCACCAGTAACGAGTCCGGAGAAACCAGGTCCGTCAGTAAACGCGACCGAGGTCGTAAAAATACTGGAAGCCGCAAGACCCATCCCGACCTGCGGAATCATCTGAATCAGAGCAGGGGGAAGGGAGATCAGACGAATCCGGACCTAAGGAATCACCTAAATGGGCGTAGAGATCCCTCACGGAGACGTGAGCCTGGGATCATAATCAATGACCGGCAATTCCAGACACCCCCTAAGGACCCAGTCCAAGAAAGGATTGATCAGCTCGAAAAAGCCTTTAGGCTTTTGAAGAATGAACGAGGGAACGGTCGATATGAGGACTCTGATGAGGAGCTAGAGCCGTTTGCTCCCAATATTTCTAACACTCAGTTTCCCCAAGGGTTCCGGATTCCTCACGTCCCAGCATTTGAAGGAAAAACCGACCCATGTAGCCACCTGAGTACATTCAACACTATCATGAGAGCTAGTAACGTGGGCTACGAGCTCAGATGCATGTTGTTTCCAACGTCGTTAGCCGGACCTGCCAAGAGTTGGTTCGAGAAGTACAAGAGACACTCGATAACCTCATGGGATCAGTTGTCTAGGGACTTCAAGAAGCAGTTCCGGGCTATGATGGGAGTCAGACCAGAGGCATCCACTTTGACCAACGTCCGACAACAGCCGGGCGAAACACTGAAAAGCTATCTAACAAGATTTAATCTTGAGGTCGCCCGAGCTCGAGATGTGGATGACAGTGGGCACCTAATGGCTATCCGAGCTGGTGTTTTACCCGGGAGTGCCCTTTGGGATGACATGCAAGGGAAACCGGTGAGGTCGATAACTGAGTTTAACAGACGGGCACAGAGATTTGTCAATGTAGAGGAGGCGAGGTCAACGCTCAAGGCGACCTCGCAGACCGAAACTACAACGATAAACATTAACTCCGCCTCAACCTCGGTTGACCCAGCAGCTCCACAGCCTACCTCGGAGAATCCCTCCAAGAGGAAAAAGAGCGAGGGAAATAACCCCGAGGCTGATGGAGGAAAGAAGAAAAAAGGAGAAAGGTATTTCTCCGTATATAAAGTGCACACCGAGCTCAACGAGTCTCGGGAAAACATATACCTGGCTAATGAAAACCAGGTCCCCTTCAGGCGTCCGGACCCTATGAGGAATCAAAAGTCCAAGAGGGATTCCAACAAGTATTGTCGGTTTCATAGGGACACCGGACACACAACTGATGAGTGCCGACAGCTGAAGGACGAGATCGAAGGGTTGATCTCGAGAGGTTATTTCCGGCAGTATGTCAAAAACCAGAATACTGGACAGGATACTGTCAGCCAGAGAGTAGCCGCGCTTCCGGCAGCACAGAATAATAACTCCCGATCTCGGGATGAAGACAGGCCTCCGCCGATAGATGGAGAGGACGTAATAACCATCTCGGGAGGTCCTCATCTCGCAGGAGGGGGCAGAAATGCTCAAAAGCGATATGTGAATGAGCTGAAGACAGGGGACGGGTCTCCTTATGAACCCGAACCAAGGGCACCAAAAAGCCAAAGGGTTGAAACTCAGCCTATAACCTTCACCGAGGAGGATGCCTCCCATGTCCAGTTCCCTCATCATGATCCACTTGTCATCACCCTACAGCTTGCCAACAAAAGAGTGCGCCGAGTTCTCATAGATAATGGGAGCTCAGTTAACATTCTTTATAAAGCAACACTAGAAAAAATGGGACTCTCCCTTCGCGACCTGAAGGCTTGTGCAACCACGTTGTACGGCTTTTCTGGAGAAGGAACCGCCTGTATGGGGTCCATCGAACTCCCTGTGACCTTGGGAGACTATCCAGTCTTGGTGACCAAGATGATGGAGTTCGTGGTAGTAGAGTTACCATCTGCCTACAATGTATTGCTCGGGAGACCCGCCCTGGTCGGGCTGGGGGCAGTTTCATCTGTAAGGCATCTAGCCCTTAAGTTCCCAACTCCAAGTGGAGTCGGAACATTGAAAGGAGATCAATTGGCAGGAAGGGAGTGCTACAACATTTCCTTAAGGGGAAAGAAACAAACGAGCGCGCAAGCACTCGTTGTCATACAGAATAAAGATGGGACAGTTTTAGAAATTGATGAGGAGATCGATCTGAGGATTGAGGAGAAGGTTGACCTCCAACCTTTGGAAGAGCTCGAAGAGGTTCAGCTCGAGGAAGCTGACCCTTCAAAGAAAGTGAAGGTCGGGAAACACCTCCAAGACGAATCAAAATAGCAATTAATTTGCTTTCTGAAGAAAAACCAGGATGTCTTCGCGTGGTCACACTCTGACATGGTGGGAATAAGCCCTAATGTAGCGAGCCACGCATTGAATATAGACAAAAGCTTTCCCCCGAAGCAGCAAAAGCGAAGGCAGCTGGATGAAGACAGAAAGAAAGCACTAAAGGAGGAGGTGGACAGGCTGAAAGCAAATAATTTCATAAGGGACGCTTTTTACCCGGACTGGGTGGCCAATCCAGTGTTGGTCCCGAAACCCAATGGGACGTGGAGAACGTGCATTGACTACTCAGACCTCAACAAGGCCTGCCCGAAAGACTGTTTTCCCCTGCCGAGAATTGACCAGCTCGTAGACGCCACGGCGGGGCATGGTCTGATGTCATTCATGGATGCCTATTCTGGATATAACCAGATTCCCATGCATGCCCCCGACCAAGAGCATACGAGCTTCATCACCGATAAAGGGCTCTACTGCTACAATGTCATGCCATTCGGACTCAAGAATGCCGGAGCCACGTACCAGCGGCTCGTAAACATGATGTTCTCAGAGCAAATAAGGAACAACATGGAAGTTTATGTTGACGACATGCTTGTAAAGTCTCAACTTAACAAGAACCATGTTGATGATCTCGAAGAGTGCTTTGGCGTGCTCAGAAAGTACAACATGAAGTTGAATCCTCAGAAGTGCACCTTTGGGGTATCTTCAGGGAAATTTCTGGGTTTCATTGTCAACTCTCGTGGAATCGAGGCTAATCCCGATAAAATAAAGCCCCTGATCGATATGCCTTCACCTCGGAAGCATAAAGATGTTCAAAGCTTGACTGGCAGGATGGCAGCTCTGAGCAGGTTCATTTCGAAGTCAACGGACCGCGGTCTCCCATTCTTCAACTTATTGAAAGGAAGTAAGAAGTTCGAATGGACAGATGAGTGCGAACTAGCCTTTCAGGAGCTCAAAAGGCACTTAGCCGAACCACCCATCCTATCGAAGCCTGAGACGGGAGAAGTACTGTTCCTATACCTCTCAACAACTGAACACGCGATAAGCGCGGTGCTAGTTCGAGAAGAAGAGAGAATACAGAAACCCGTCTACTACATCAGTAAAAGATTACTGGGGGCAGAGTCAAGATATCCACTGATGGAGAAGCTCGCCCTCAGCCTAATCCACTCATCTCGCAAGCTCCGCCCTTACTTTCAAGCGCATCCTATCCATGTACTAACAGATCAACCACTAAGGCAAGTCTTGTCCAAACCAGAGGCGTCTGGTCGACTCCTTAAATGGGCTGTTGAGCTCGGACAGTTCGAGATCACCTACCATCCGAGAACAACCATTAAGGCACAAGCGTTGGCGGATTTTATAGTGGAGTGCACCGGTACAGCCGACGACGAGGTAACAACCACGGCCCACGAGCTGTGGAAACTTTACGTCGACGGGTCGTCAAATGAAAATGGAGCGGGGGCAGGAGTTATTCTGATCACTCCTGCAGGGAGCAAATTTCACTCTGCTTTAAGGTTCGGCTTTAAAGCATCTAATAATGAAGCTGAGTATGAGGCTTTACTTGCGGGACTGCGAATAGCAAAAGAGCTCAAGGCCAAGGCTATACATTGTTACAGCGACTCCCAGCTCGTGGTAAATCAAATCTTGGGAGAGTACCAGGCTCGTGGCACAAAAATGGCAGCTTATCTGGAGAAGGCAAAATCCGCATTGGAGTTTTTCGAGTTTTATGCGATCGAACAGGTTCCCCGAGAACAAAACTCAAATGCAGATGCCTTAGCTCGGCTCGCCACTTCCGCCGAAAATGAGGAGTTGAATGTTGTACCCGTAGAACACCTGTCAGCACCCAGCATTACTGAGCCAGACGAGGAAGATGTGTGTATGATCGAGACAGAACCGACCTGGATGAGCCCGATCGTTGAGTACCTCGAAAATGGAATTCTTCCAAAAGATCGAAATCAGGCTCAGAAACTAATGTATCAACTTCCTCGTTACACCATCCTGGACGGAAGGCTATACAGAAGAGGGTATTCCATGCCATTGCTCAGATGTGTGACTCCCCCCGAGGCAAAGAAGATTATTGAAGAAATTCATGAAGGGTTCTGCGGAGATCATACCGGGGGGCATAGCCTATCCAAGAAGATTATATGCCAAGGATATTTCTGGCCAACCATTAAAACGGACTCTTTCGAGTACGTGAAAAAGTGCGACAAATGCCAGAGATTCGCCACAATACCCCGAGCTCCACCTTCCAAACTGACCATGTTGACATCCCCATGGCCTTTTGCGGTGTAGGGGATCGACCTCATAGGCTCGCTCCCAACTGGCAAAGGAGGAGTAAAGTATGCTGTGGTCGCGGTTGATTACTTCACAAAATGGACGGAGGCTGAACCATTGGCGACCATAACTTCGAAGAAGATCCTAGATTTCGTGATAAAGAGCATCGTATGCCGATATGGAGTGCCAAGAAAGATTGTGTCTGACAATGGAACCCAATTTGATTGCAACTTATTTACGAACTTTTGTAACAAGAACGGTATAATAAAGAGTTTTTCGTCAGTAACTCACCCTCAGGCGAAAGGTCAGGTCGAAGCCGTTAATAAAACTCTCAAAAGTTCTTTGAAGAAAAAGTTGGAAGAAGCAAAGGGACGATGGCCTGAGGAATTACCTCAAGTCCTTTGGGGATATAGAACTACAGCTCGGACATCAACTGGACATACCCCATTTTCTCTAGCATACGGCTGCGAGGCAATGTTGCCCATTGAGGTCGAAATTCCAACGATTCGAACTCAGATTTACGACCAGAGCTCCAATCATACTCAGCTCGAAGAAACCCTAGACTTGATCGAAGAAAAAAGGGAGGAGGCTCAGCTGAGAAATGCTGCTTACCAGCAATGAACCACAAGATATTTCAATAAAAGGGTTCGAAATCGAAAGTTCGGAATAGGAGATCTGGTATTGAGACGCGTATTCTTAGCAACTCGAGATCCAGCAGCAGGAGTACTCGGGCCAAACTGGGAAGGACCATACCAGATAGAATCAGTCATCCGCCCTGGCGTATACAAACTTGCGAGATTAGATGGGAGCCTCCTACCACGAGCATGGAATGGCGAACACCTTAGACCTTATTATCAATAGTCTAGGAAAAGTGTTGCCTGTAACCATGATTTTCTATCTATGTTTCTTTGTTTTTGAATGACATGCCTACTTTGTTCCGCATGTAATTTATTTTTTATTTCTGTAATCTCTCTTAAGTTAATAACCTATGGTCACACTCATAGGATATTAAGGGGGCATCATTGGCATACATACCACCAGCTTAAAAAATAAAAAGTAATAAATAAAACATGAAGTATTTGGATATAACCAAGTACGCGATCTTAGATAGTTCGGACATAACCGAATTATCAAAAACATAAAGTATTTGGACATAACCAAGTACGCGATCTTAGATAGTTCGGACATAACCGAATTATCAAAAACATAAAGTATTTGGACATGACCAAATACGCGAGCTTAGATAGTTCGGACTTAACCGAGTTATCAAAAACGTACAAAGTATTTGGACATAACCAAGTACGCGATCTTAGATAGTTCGGACATAACCGAACCATCAAAAACATAAAGTATTTGGACATGACCAAATACGCGAGCTTAGATAGTTCGGACTTAACCGAGTTATCAAAAACGTACAAAGTATTTGGACATAACCAAGTACGCGATCTTAGATAGTTCGGACATAACCGAATTATAAAAAATATAAAGTATTTGGACATAACCAAGTACGCGATCTTAGATAGTTCGGGCATAACCGAACCATAAAAAACATAACGTATTTGGACATGACCAAATACGCGAGCTTAGATAGTTCGGACATAACCGAACCATCAAAAAACCTAAATATTTGGAGTTAACCAGATGTGCAAACAACAGATTTGGAACAAACCAATCAAATTATCGATCAATGATAAATGGGAGCCTAGACCTATTGCGAAATATGTCGAAATCGAGGCTGGAATATCTTAGAAAAATAGTTTCGAACTCATAACCTCGGAGCCAAGATACTGAGGATGGGGAAAAGTGACAGAGATATAACCAAATCATTCATATTACATGCCATATAAGTACTTTTTAGTTCATGGTTAAAGTAATGTTCGACCTTGATAAATAACGAGGTTGGAAGCGGATAATTCGAATAAACTATGCATGAATGCATCGAATTTCGAGCCTAAATCTAAACTATGTTTGTATGAATTAAATAAACATAACTCATCAATGCAAGAAAAATGCAAAATATTTCGAGCCAAGAAATGTAAAGCATATAAAAGAAAAAGTTAAAGAAATTGTGTCAGCCCCGTGGGCACAAATTTAAATAGTTACAAGAATGAGGGGACGCAGCCCCGATAACTGATCTCTCCGAGATCGGATTTAAGGAAGAAGAGTATCCTTGGCCTTCTCAGCAGCGATATCACCAGACCCTCCAGGACGAATAGCATGACTATCCTGCTGGGCCGCCTCTCGAGCAGCTGTACTTGCCAAAAGACGGGCATTCCACCGCTCAACATATGTGGCTTCAAGAGGACCCAGGAAGCTGGTGTCAAGATCGGCATTATCGGCCCAAAGTTTGTACATGGCCTGGTCGACCGCTTTCTCCCTCTGCTCCTTAGACTCATTCAGGAGGCGGGTCTTCTCGCTTTCCATGAAATCGAGGGTGGCAGACTTCTCCTCTTCGAGCTTGGCTTTGGCCTTATCGAGCTCAGCGTTTGACTTTTCAAGCTCCTCGAGACGGGTCTTCAATTTTTCAATTTCAGACTTCGAGTCTTTGAGCTCATCAATCATCTTCAGCTCGAGATCCTTCGACTTTTGAGCCAGAGATAAGCTCGTTTGCACCTCGTTGGTCAGCTTGTAGTTGAGTTGCGCTGAAACAACAAGGGCCTGAAACACAAAGAATGAATCAGAATTATAATCAGAGACATAAATACTCTAAGACATAAATACTCTAAATAGAATTGAGAAGACTACCACGGCGGAGAGTTCGATACTCTTCTCATAAAGAGTGTTGCAGTCCGAGGCCTTGCGCATGAGGTCCCAGTGGTCGGCACCAAAGCCAGAAAAGCTCTGACCCACCCGAGAAAGGACGTCCGAGCTGAGAAGCGCCCCTTCTGCCCCAGCGGCGCCATCAAGTACATATTCCTCAGTATGAGTTCGGGCCGTTGGCAGCTGAACCGTTGAGGTAGAAGGTTTCTTCGGAGGCCGAGCAACTATTAACCGGGTCTCAGTGGGAAGCTGCGAGATGGATGCAGTAGAGCCTGAGCCATCAACCTGGGCAGTCGGCTCCTTGGAGGTGTCCGCAGTAATCTGGGCCGTGGGAGTCGTCTCGTGACGTTTAGATACCTTGGACTGTCGGTCGGGCCTCTTTGGTATCCTCGGGCGTTTGCTCTTCTGGGCGCCAGCTCCCCCATCGCTAAAGAGCACGGCGTCGAGGTCGGGATTCATGGCACCTGTATAATGACGGTGAGTTAAACAATGATAATAACTTTGGGAAAAGATGTAAACCAGTTGAAGAAAAAACCTAACTGGGACTCTTCCCCGAGCTCGAGCTTGGGGACCATGAAATTCCCCCGTCTTCAGAAGAGGCGGGGGGAGTGCCTTCCCTATAAGTTGGTGACAACCTCGAGAGGTCCCTATAGTCATTGGTCCCATACTGCACCGCTATCCCATTCCACACCTCGTCCGTGGTGTACATGGTATCATATTTCCCGAGCCCACTATCAAACCTATGGACACAGTCATCTACCCAACTCCATATGTAGAAGTGGTATCTATCTTGTGGGCACGAGACTAGTCTATTGGGCTTGTGTTTTAACAAAGTGGGGGACCACATTCGCGAAGTAGGAAGGGTTTTACCTCCTCCGGAGTCCGAACTCGAGGCTTCGTCATTGGCCTCATTTCCCGACCGCGGACTTCTCGAGCGAGTTGGGAGAGATGCTTTCCTTTCTCTCCTCGGAGGAAGGATGCCTGTGGGCAGTGGCACGTCCTCCCAGCGTTCATATTTATTACTGGACCAGTCAGAGGTTGACTGGCCCTGTCCCAACAACCCACAAGCTCGCAGCTTGTCCTCATGTAATAGAAATGAGAGAGACCTCCTGCCGTATGGGAGTCGGAGCAGAGCCTCTCTGTGCTCCTTCATTGTTTCGTCAGGAGTGGGACGCTGAAAGTTAGCTGAAAGACGAGATACACTTCAACTAAACATGGATTCAAGGGCTAAAAATTCGAGCTCAAAAATAGAAAATAACGAGAATACTTACGAATCCGCCTAAACGAACGATGTCGAGACGGGAACAGACCGTCTGTCCAGAAAAAAGCCTTCTTGAAGTCAGGGGGGTGGTTCGAAAGATCTTCAAAGATCTTCGTCTCTTTGGGGTAGCTCGAAAGATAGTAGAAACCATCTCCTCCCCGAGCTCGGGAGGGATTACTCTTCAAACAAAAGAGATATAAAATATCTTGGGGTGAAGGTCCTATCCACCCCAGCTCGTGGAATAAGGACCTCAGGGCAGACAGCACCCTGTATGAGTTGGTGTTGAGTTGGAATGGAGCCAACCCAACGAAATCGATGAAGTCTCTGAAAAAGGACTTCAGGGGCAGCAAAGCTCCTGCCCTTATATGTTCTTGGCTCCAGGCCGCGTATTTCACACTGGAATCGCGGCCCCCAGGAGCGAAACAGCTCCGTTCATGCCTTGTCGGAGCTCGACACTTCAGTGTGTCCAACGAGCTAAGGCCATGGATGGCCAGGATATCAGTTATTTGGTCGGTGGTGGTAACCGAGCTCGGGTAGAATTCGGCTTCAAACATCTCCCTCCTAGGCTGCGAAGACGAAGGCTCCGCCATTAAGGAAAACTGAAGTTCTCCCGGGTGGTATGCTACCGTGACTTTTAACGCAGGGTCGAGGGGAACTGGCCTAGGTCCTGGGTTAGGCTCCGGATAGATGGCTTCCCGAAGAACCCTTCTCTTCTTTTCAATGACCTCGTCTATCTGGCGACGATAGTGGGCTCGAATGTCTTCTTGCTCGCGTGCGATCTCGTATTCTTTAATCCGACGCTGGTTCCGGGCAAAGATCGATTCCGGGCTCGGAGATTTGGGCTCGTAAGGAATTGCTCGTAATGACCCCCACCGTCTTTCCGGATTCTGTGACATCTAACGAGAAAGAAAAAATGGTGAGGGCCATGCATGCAAAAATCACGAGCTCGACAGGATGAGCTCGGAGATTTAAGGACAAGAAACTTAAGTATTGAGACCTTCACTAAATGGTCAGAGCGCGTGTTCCACAGGAAAGGAAAAGAAGCGTGGATGATTTTTTTTTTGAAAGTCCCGAAATTCAAGGGAAAGGAGAGTGGCGGTTAGCCAGGAAAAGCGTTTTTGGGTTTCGTGTATTTGTCAAAGCCCATGTTTTTATCCGAAAGCTTAATGTACAAGAAACGCTGCCTAAGAATTTCAAAACCCAGAAAATGGGAACCACATTCAAACGTCGAAACTGGGTATAAACCAGAGACGAACATCCAGAGTGAAAATCCAGAAAGCCTAAAAACCTATCGGTTCAAAACCTCCTATCGCATCATGCTAAGAACGTAAACTAACATACACAGCAAACACAGTATAAAAAGAACAACAAAAATGGCGTACTTACACAGTGATGGTGATTGCAGCGAAATCGTCGAGTGGAGAAGAGGTTGCAAGAAAGAACTCACTGACTCGTACAAACCAGGGTTCCTTTGTTTCTTCGGCCTAGAAAACATGCAATGAGTATAAACTGTGATAAGAAGTTTAGGGAGTTTTTTTCTTTTTTCTGGCTTGTGATGAACAAATGTGAAGAAGACAAAGAGGGGGTCTTGTATATATAGGTGGGAAAACTGAATTAATCAGGAGCGTTGATCAAAATTCCTCAACAGATCGAATGGATGGGAATCGGTGACAAGATGGCGCCGAAAAGTTGTCAAACGAACGATCGTGGGCGTATTCCCAAGGTACTCAAGTACCTAAAGTGAGCAATACCCATCTGGCACGTGTCCATTTTCAAGAGTGTGGCGGTATGGTTCCCGAAAAGAGTAGTTCAAAAGTTTCCTTCTCTTAGGATTTGAACAAATACTTTTGAGGAGGCAAAATGTTATACCCAGATTTCGAGCCATAGTAAATATGACCTCGAAAGCTGAGTTCGCAACAAATGGTCTCGTGAGGATTAGAGTGATCTAGGATTGTAAGTCGAGCCTGCAGAGTATGATGTATGATCTCGAATGCGGTGATCTCGAAATGACCTCGATCTCGAAAGGTAGCTCCGAGAACACCTTCATCTTCAGGAACTTCGGAGCATGATTCTTGAGCTCGATGTCCCATCTCGAAATAAACGTTAGCTCGGGAGATGTCAGTGGCTCGCACAATGACATGAGACCAGAAATGCTGGAGCCTTGAAGATACGCTATAACCACCTTGAATATCTACAAGTATAATAACTATGAGATGTAGCCCTCATTAATTGATGTAAATCCCCAAGAATTGTGGGATATTATTTAATACGGTTATACGCCCCCTGATCTTTGGGGGACGTTTCCTTTAATATCTGATTATTGGCATTTAAAGCCATTTATTTGTATTCACAAAAGAGTAACTACCCAAAATATGTGGGATAGTATTCTGCACCCTTCTCTATAAATAGAGAAGGCATGCACCATTGTAGAGGACCGAAATTCTGATCCTTGAGAGAAAACTCTGGAGAATTCTTGCTAAAGAATTGTTCAGAGATAATCTTGAGGTTAATAACAGAGACTCGTGGATTAGGCAGATTTAACTGCTGAACCACGTAAAAAACCGTGTCTGATTCGTTTGTTTATTTTTGGCCATTGTCTTAAATTGTTTACGTGCTCTCTTCTTTTATCTGTTGACGAAAAACGGCGTCAACAGACGTGTAGATGTCAAAAACAATAAAAACCTTCGAGAGAAATAAACGACACAGACGCTTTTATAGTGGTTCAGCCCCAATATGTTGGTAATAGCCTAATCCACTTAGAGTTGTGATTATAGATCTGCACTCAAGATCAGATGAACCTGAGTCAACTGAGTTTCTTCAGTGAAGATTACAAGAATACAAGAATTCTCTCAAATACAAGTACTCTCTCTCTCTCTCTCTAGAAAATAAGAATTTGAATCAAAAGTTCAAAAGTCCCATTTATGATGCCATAAGCCTTGTATTTATAGGCTTAGGATCGTACAAATGATATCCTCCCATAATCGGGATATTTTGTTATTCTCATTATATTTAATTTACAATAATATTCAAAATATTACAGTACACTATATTCGTGGGATAAACGAGAGATTCCCGCGCAAGCCAAGACCAATTCTTGTTGAAGCTGTTTTTGGGATCTCTTGCGCAGCTTTGCTCTATCTAGTCGATCCATATCTCATTCAAGCTGGTCGACCACACCTTGACTGGGCAGACACGCACCTGACTGGGCAGACATGCACTTGACTGGGCAATCGTGCACCTGACTGGGCAGTCATGCACTTGACTGGGCAGACATGCACTTGGCTAGGCAAACTTGCACTTGACTGGGCAGACATGCACTTGACTGGTCGGACATGGTCATGACTGGTCAGACAAACATGTGACTGGTCGGACAAGGTCATGCCTGGGCAAACAAACATGTGACTGGTCGGACAAGGTCATGTCTGGGCAGTCAAGCATGTGAATGGTCAGCCAAGGTCATGCCTGGGCAGACATGACACTTGACTGGCCAGTCAAAATTCTTCACTGGTCTACTGGGTCACTCCCAAGCCAGATCACCCCACCATTCTTTGCCATTTGTCATTTCTATTGCCACGTCATCGTTTTCAAATTTTGGGGATAACATTTGCCCCCCAAGTTTATTATATGATATACTCACATAATAAACTTTTCTTCTAGCCAAATGTTTTTGAGGTCATCCAAAAACTTCCATCCAGTCGGTAATTTTCACTCTTGTAATGAACTGTTGGAAAAGCTTATACAGGATCTTTATTTATTTTCATGTATATCTAATATTAAACAAATTAATACGAGATAGCCTAAAACATGTTTCTAAAATTGAATTCAAAGAGAAACAAATAATAGAATACTTACAGTATACGCAGCGGAATTAAAGAGTCCTTCCTTCAGTTTCTCTAACTCTTGTATCCTCTCTGTCGCAGAGTATTATCAAGAAACTGAACCGATCTTCTATTTTCTTCACAATCTTCCAATGTATCCTTAGAACCACCTAGACTAGTGTGGGAAATTCTCAACACATGAGATAGATATAGAGAGAAGAAGAGAAAATAACAAAGAGGTTTAGAAAATGACTTGTGTTTAGAGAGAATCTAAAACTATCAGAAAATCTGACTTGTGACTTATCAAACTTCTTGTTTTGACTTCTCTCTAAGCACTCCTTTTATAGACTCAACTAGGCCATTTAATTTAATTAAAAAATCAATAAAATAATAGTCATTTTGAAGCCCTAGGTCGAAATTATCATGGGCTATAGGCCCATGAAATTTCTCATTTGATTATAAGCCCATTGGACTTAAAATCAAGGCCTGTATTATTTTCTATTGATTTAATTAATTAAATAATTATTTAAATCATTTATCAAATTAATTATTTATAATTTTAACCTTGATTTAAATTTATTTATTAATTTAGATATCAATTTATCTTAATTAATAAATCTGCCATAATTTCTCTTTTCTTCTCAAAATTACACAACTCTGTGAAACTATCCAAAATTGACTTGGTCAACTTTGATAATTCTAATTGATGATTAAATCAATTAATTGAGACTATCTAGATGATTTTATCCAAGGTACAATGGGGACCATGGGCCTATGAAATCAAGCTCCAATAAATTATCATAAATCTAACAAATAAATTTACTAACTTATTAATTCCTCGTGACTCCACTATAGACTTGGAATTGCACTCTTGAATTCATAGAACACTTTATAACAAATATAGATACGCTATTAATTATCCATTGTTACAACCATAATTGTCACTCAATCCTCTATAGACGGTCTACGATGAGATAGGACTAAAATACCAGTTTACCCCTCATTGTATTTTATCCTTAAAACACTTAGTTCCTTGTAAATGATATTTCAGTAAACTAATTTAATTACTGAAATGAGATCTCTATCATTTATCACCTTGAACCAAACTAAAAGGAAACCATCGTTTCACTTCTTCATCAGAAGCTATAGATGTTCATATCTATGATTAACACTCCCACTCAATTATACTACCGAGATCCCAAGATGTAAGTATGGGCTAGTCTGTAGGGTAAGCTAGTAACGAACAAGTCAAAGAACTCAAATAATACAATTAGTTAGAATACTAACCACTCAGAATTGAGATTGAATTGACCTATGGTCAACTATATGATATGACTAGAATAGATAATAACGGTATGTTTACTTATCTTATCAACTGTCAATATCGGTCCTGTCCGATGTAACAAATACATCCGATCTTATCTACTTTGTTAATGTTCTGGAAAGAACATAACACTGTAATGTGTAAGTAGATCATATCGTAGATTGGCAAGTCAGTGTAAATCCAGTGCACTGACTAATCTTAGGACTAACTTATTTTGAACATATAATCATATTTATATTCCACTATGATTACGTCACTATAAATAAGATTAGCTATATGCTCGGGATTTAATAGAAGTTTATATTAAACAAATAATCATGAAAATAAAACATGTGAGCAAAGTGATTAACCAAGTCAAAAAATGATTTCTATTCTTTTATTGATAATAAAATGAGATTACAAAGAATTTGAGTTTTAATTAGGGCATAAAACCCCAACATGAACCCACGATCGAACTTGTCTTTTGATCTTGTTGTTGTGTATTTTGGAATTTAGGGCTTTTGCTTTTCAGAATAGGTTTAGGGGTAAGGCCGATTGGCCATTGCTCTTTCTTTGCTTTTGAATATTTTGATCCGATCGGATGCCTAAGCATGGGCTCGGACTATGACCCTCGGCACCTCGGACACGCACCCTCGGATGCTGGAGCTGCTTGGACTAGATCCCTCAGAGCCCTTGGACACACACCCTTGGACACCCACGCACACACGCCATGGGTGCTGGGCTCTTTGGACAACCCCTTAGTGTAATGCCCCGAATTGCCTAATAAGGGTTAGGACCTTGATTAGGAGGCCGGGAGGGCCATAATTGAGTTATGATGCTATTAAATGATCATATGCATGTTTATGTGAATTATATTATTATATGATGGTAAATGCGTACATATGGGAGTAATTATAATTATAAGGGTATTTTGGTAATTTGGCCGCTGTGGGCGTAAATGTGTATTTTGGGTGCATAGTTGTGATTAATTAATATAGCCACATTATAAGGTGGATTGGTTCGAGCTATTCGGCATGAGACGATTATGAAATGTAAGTGTTCGGTTTAGTCATAACGGGTTTAAGTTCGGGGCTCGGGGTGAGTCTTGGGGTCACTTTGATGATTAAAACATTACCGGGAATTAAAGGGTAATGGGATATGATTTATTGGCATTTGAGAATATTGAGAATAGCGGGAATTGGAAAGCGTTAATTATAATTAACGAGATAAGCGGGAAAGGACGGTTTTGCCCTTGGGGTGGCTTTAGGAACCTTAAGTGACCTAGGGGTATTTAGGTCATTTGGGTTGGATTTATATTGACTTGAAGGCTGTAGAAAATACAGAACAAAACAGAGCATCATCCTCATCTCCCTCTTTCTCTCCCGTGCATCTTTTTCCCTTTGGAGTTTTTGAGCTCAAATTGAGGAATTAAGCTAGGAGATCAAAGGTGGGAGCTTAGGGACTTGATTCATACATTTAAGGGGATTCAAAATCAAGCTTGAGGTAAGTTCCAGCCATTAATTTTATGGTGTCCTCTGTTTTGGGCTTTAGTTTTCAGCTTGTGAATTCTTTGTGGAAAGTTTGGATTAATGGAAGTTTTGATTGATGTTTAACTTGGGATTTGATGAGAGTGAATTGTAGATGATGTTTAGTGGTTGAATTGGGTGTTAGGTTGAGGTTTGGGACTGGTTTGAGGGTTTGGTTTCGAGGAAAAACGCAGGGGAAAGCAAGTTGGTGCTTGCTGGTTTTGGTAAAGGGTCGCGGCATGGCTATGGTGAGCCGCGGCCTATGTGCGTTTTTGTGAGGGAAATGGTTCTGTCAGAGGGGTGAGCCGCGGCCCATCAGGGCATTTTTGGCCAGAAATGGTTTTTTGACTTGGGGATGCTAGCCATAGGCCTCGGGGTTGATCCTACTACCCGGTTAAGTATGGATTGATGTCCCGGAGGCTAGATATTGGTTTGGGAACCTATGTTGATCATTTTTATTGATGATATCCTATATTTGGTTATGACTAGGTGACCGCTAAAGAACTAAAAGTTGATCGTTCTCAAGGGTCGTTCTTTTTATCATTATAGCTCGAATCTGAGGTAAGAAAACTGCATCCTGTGTAAATGTGACATGCATGGCTATTATTGATGCATGTTGGTTGATTATTAAATGTGACATGCATGGCTATTATTGGTGCATGTTGGATTGTTAAATATTATGCATGTGATGCACAAGAAACATGTGATTAGGACATGCTTTGAGTACTGAGTATGATATTGTTCAGAGCTTGTGCCTCTGGGTTTATGCATGGTCCTAATTGTATTAATACTTGTTAAGTAAGCATGCTGAATACCTTGTTTATGGATATTGGATATGTGACATATGTTTGGTGGCATGGCTTACTTGTGTATGGCACTGACTTATTAGTCAGAATTGGCAATGGTGTTGGATCCATCTGTGAAGCTGTGATTTATTAATCAAGTTCACAATGAGCTGAACTCTGGTCATGTTTCACTGACCTGAGGGTCAGAAACGGCATGAGCGTCGAGGACGTAGGACTGAATGAAGATTAGATCTAATCGATATCAGCATTGAATGGCTCTATGGCATTAATGCTGGACTGACCCTAAAGTCGATGAACTTATAAGCGCTTGCCTGGTCTAAGACCAGATGTTCAGAGCCAGGGCATATGGCCCCGGTGACTGTTTGTCACATGGCTAAGGGACGCTGTTCCATAGTTACGACTCTAGAGTCGGGAGGAAGGTTATGTTGGTGACTAATCACCATGCACCTATCCTGTTGAAGCTAGTGAGATGTTCACTTATTTATTAATCCCTGGTGACCCTATCGTCACATGGCCAAAGGGTGCTGTCCCCATATTTGTGACTTTTTGTGATAGTCACCTATTTGTTTGGACTGTTGGTCCTGATTAAGTAATACAATCACTGTTGATATTATATCATGTTATATTATGTTTTCTTGCTGGGCTTCGGCTCATGGGTGCTATGTGGTGCAGGTAAAGGCAAAAGGAAGCTGGACCATCCTTGAGTTGGAGAGCTTAGGTGATGACGTGTACATATGCAGCTGCTCGTCCGCCACGGCCGAGGTTTAAAGGGGAACTAGGGTTAAACCCTGTTTTTTCGCATAGAACGACCTGTTGTAAATATTTTTCTATAATAGACTCTGAAATTATATTTTTTTGGGATCCCAACATATATATTAAACGTTCTAGTGAAACATTACATCTTAACCAAAAATTTTAATCCCTAAACTGCTAATCATACTTAGTTACATGATTTTGGCCAAATAACTCGATTAGCGGGTTTAGCACTGTTTACAAGACACACCGTAATGGTCCCTGGAGTTGGGGCGTTACACTTAGGCTACTCAAACACAAGCTCTTCGGACAGCAGTGTCCGCTCGGACACCACACAACTCCTCGGGTGTCCCGGCACCCTTCGGATCCTCGGCACAAGGTGTGTAGTTCCTCGGACCAAGCACACAGCTCAGATGAGGTGCAACTCCTTGGACCCCAGGCGCGCATCTCCTCGGACCAGGCGCACAACTCTGAGCGGACACCACACGGTGCTCCTCGGACAGCAGGCGTGCATCTCCTCGGACCAGGCGCACATCTTCCAGCGGACACCACACGTTGCTCCTTGGCATCTCTAGGCTCCTCGGACAGCTGCCCACACTTTAGGCACCTTGTTTGAATCTCCCAAAAGCATTTTGAGAGATCGATTTCTCTCAATCAATCTTGGGAAAAATTGACTTCTCTTCTCAAAGAAATTTTTTCACTGTGTAGTAAATATTTTTACTTTGCATTCATTTGCTCGTGTTTGTTTGATCCACTCCAGAGACTCATCGATGTTATTTATGCTAAACAACAGAGTTTCCTAATCGATCGGTGATACATGCTTAGCCGACCAGGGAAGTTGTATTTGCTCTCCCGACCAGGAAAACTTTGCACCTGATCAGCTAAACCTTGTACCCGGCTAGTAGTTTGCTCTTTATTCTTATGAAGACAATTGTTACTTAGCAGCTTTGATATTTCTCTCTTACAACTGAGTTGTTGGCATTTATACTTTACTTTTATTTTCTAACTTAAAACATTCCAAGTCTTTTTAGACTTAAAAAGTTATAAGTTTTTTGTGAATAGTAAAGTCACTCTGATGTATACCTTATATTTTCGCATGAGTACTTAGTTTTCTAACTTAGAAATTTTAGACATTTCATAAGTCCATACTTAGTATACTTTCTCACACTCTTATTGCTCTAACATTTTATGAGCATAATGTTTATCGTCACACGAATATCTGCTTCTAACTTGAAATTTTAAAAAATTCCAAGTTACTTAAGCTTTGTCAAACAAGTTAGCTTAATGGCTTTTTTGGACTTCGAAAATTTACAAGTCAGCCTAAAAACAGATATATTAACTCGTGCTCTTATTGCCTGTGTTAAATTATATACCAGTATACCCCATGTGCCCCCCAGGTGATCGAGGGTTGAAAGATCCTGGGTCATTCGCTACTTGATCGAATCTGTTCGAGCAGTTAATTGCTCGTGAAACACATAGAATATATGGAAAATATTCGAGCAGTTGAACACTGCTTGAATGTATCGACCAGTTGAACACTGCCCGATTTTACCGACCAGTTGAACACTGCTCGGATAACTAACACACATGCATATTTGTAGCAAGAATCGACCACGTTGCGCGTATTCTCTTTTATTACTTGTAAATTAAAAAGGACAAAAC
Organism: Humulus lupulus; assembly: GCF_963169125.1. Taxonomy (NCBI): domain Eukaryota; kingdom Viridiplantae; phylum Streptophyta; class Magnoliopsida; order Rosales; family Cannabaceae; genus Humulus; species Humulus lupulus. Next base: position 21,192,331 of record NC_084799.1, on the reverse strand, counting down.
ATGTCTAATAACGAGTCTTAAACAACCAAAATTGTTCAAAAATAAAATGACTGGTTAGCAAATAACCAGCTCATAAACCAAACTTAAATAACAAGTCTAACAACTCGAAATCAAGCTACCACTCCGAAAGCGGTATTTAGAAATAATATATTCACAGACGTTCGCCGTTCCAGTGGCTCCTGATCCTAGCACTCCCGCTTAGCATACTTCTCCTTTGCTTCGTTGCTTTCCTCAGCCAAGTGTGGACATCCACATATAGTGTCTAAGGTAAAGTCCACAGGTCCGGGCTGCAAGGGTGGAGATCTTTGTCGCTTGAAACCAGGATTGCTGCTACCTCCTTCTCCTTAGGGTGTCTCTGCCCGGTACTTCCTCAACTTGCCCGACCGGAGAAGAAATTCTATCTCATCCTTGAGGTGATTGCATTCATTCGTGTCGTGACCATAATCTCCATGGAAACGACAAAAATTATTCATATCTCTTTTCCTCATCTCTTTCCTGATGGGGGGAGGCTTCTTGTAGGGAACCTCTTCATGACTAGCAAGATATATCTCTGCTCGACTGGTCGAGAGAGTGGTGTAGTTAGTGAAATGAGGCTCATACTTGGTTGGCTTTTCATTTGAACTCAACTTTGCTTTCTTTTCCTCATGGTGGTCAGACTCGTTATTTCCACGTTTTCTTCCACCAGAGTCACTTGATCCGCCCGGATTGTTTATGCCATTCTCCTCTTTCTCTATCGCATCATCCAATTTCATATACTTGTCCGCCCGGTCAAGAAATTGTTGAAGTGTTGAAATTGGATTTCTATGTATACTGTCCCACAAAGGGCTCCGATAAGTTATCCCAGCGGATATGGCAACCATCTTCCCTTCATCTCCTACAGCAGTTGCTCTATTGGCTTCTCCCATGAATCTCTGTATATAATTCTTTAGAGACTCATCTTTTCATTGTTTGATATCTGCCAAGTGGTTTGCATAAACTCGTGGAGTCCGGGCAGTATTGAATTGTCTACAAACCTCCTTCCTGAATGCTTCCCAAGAGGTAATGGAGTTCTGCTTAAACTTACAATACCATTCCTGGGCAATATCCGACAATGTAGTCGGGAAAACTCTACACCGATAATCGCCACTTACTCCGAGCAACTCCATCTGGTCCTCAAATTTCCCAACATTTATGATGGGATCTGCCTTTTCTGTACATATTGGCAGAATTGGTGCTTTATATTTTGCCGGCGGCTGGGCTGCTCTAATCCGAGCACAAAATGGGCTGCCACTCCGGTGGTCTATCGCATCTATCCTGGAAGGATGTTTTGACAAACCTTGCACTGCAGCTGTTAGCATGTCAAGCTGGGCTTGGATGGCTGGTGCAATTGATGAAATTCCAAGATCTTGACTGCCTGGTCGGGCATTACCATCTGGCGCGCTGTCGTCAAGTATTTCTACTTGACTGGCAGGGCGGTCCAGATTTTGCCCTTCGACTGGGACGGTCCTCCTCTTGTTGGTGATAACATCTCTTAGATCCTTCCGGGAAGCATGCTCTCCTGCTCGATCGAACACCGTACTCTTCGATTTCTCAAAGGGCTTACTACGCGGGACTTGCACTCTCCCACTACACTACTGGCCGGGGTGCAGTGGAGGCCTTTCGGTAAGTCCTGGGCAGTCTTTCCTTCCTTGTTGGTCGTTGCCCTCCTTTTCCTTTGACTGATCAGTGTGATGACTATCAGCCTCATCACGACCATGCCCATCTTTGAATTGTGAAGTCCTCTTCTCTCGAGGAGTCTTGGTCTGATCCTGCCTGGGTGGGGTCTTCTTACTGCCCGATCGGTGACTCCCTGATCTAGAAGTCTCTGATCAGTGGCTCCTGGAGGGGGTTCTAGAGTGCTCCCCTTGCGTTGAGGCAGTTCCGGATCAGTCCCCATCATTCTCCCGACCAAGGGGGTTACTCCTGCTTCTGTCCGGTCCTCGAGAATCGGCTCTGTCAGTGGTCCTCCGACCAGCATTATTATTTCTTGCTCCCTGGGTGGCTGCTTGTGCTGCGGCTTGAGCATTGGCTTAGGCCAATTGGGTAGCTGCTTCTAGAGCAAGTGCTGCTTCATGATGTCTCCGGTTGACCTCCTCCTATTCCTGTCTGAGCTCTTCTCTTCTGGCCTCCATATCGCGCCTTTGCTGCTCTAACGCAGCTCTCTGCTGGCCATCTCTTCAACAAAAGACTCCTATCGAGCATTGAATTACATCATCTCCTCTTGGAAAGCGCTTATTGCTTCCTGGAGTTGTTCAACTTCTGGAGTGGTCTCCTCGAGAAACACCTTGGGCTCAGTCTCTGGGTTCTGCGGTCCAGGCTCTTCTGATCTAGCAGGCTCCTTTGACGTGTCTGCCTTTTTCGATGCCACATTGGTATTCTTGGGCGCCATTTAGATATGATAGTCGTGTGCTTCTTCTCTTCAGGCTCTCAATGAAAGCACTAAAATGTTGACCACGTTTTTTGCCAACGACGTGTAGACGTCAAAAACGATAAAATCCTTCAAGAGAAATAAACGACACAGACGATTTTATAGTGGTTCAGCCCCAATATGTTGGTAATAGCCTAATCCACTTAGAGTTGTGATTATAGATTTGCACTCAAGATCAGATGAACCTGAGTCAACTGAGTTTCTTCAGTGCAGATTACAAGAATACAAGAATTCTCTCAAATACAAGTACTCTCTCTCTCTAGAAAATAAGAATTTGAATCAAAAGTTCAAAAGTCCCCTTTATGATGCCATAAGCCTTGTATTTATAGGCTTAGGATCGTACAGATGATATCCCCCCATAATCGGGATATTTTGTTATTCTCATTATATTTAATTTACAATAATATTCAAAATATAACAGTACACTATATTCGCGGGATAAACGAGAGATTCCCGCGCAAGCCAAGATCGATTCTTATTGAAGCTGTTTCTGGGATCTCTTGCGCAGCTTTGCTCTATCTAGTCGATCCATATCTCATTCAAGCTGGTCGACCACACCTTGACTGGGCAGACACGCACCTGACTAGGCAGACATGCACCTGACTGGGCAGTCATGCACTTGACTGGGTAGACATGCACTTGACTGGGCAGACATGCACTTGGCTGGGTAGACTTGCACTTGGCTGGGCAGACATGCACTTGGCTGGTCGGACATGGTCATGACTGGTCGGACCTGGTCATGACTGGTCGGACAAGTTCATGCCTGGGCAGACAAACATGTGACTGGTCGGGCAAGGTCATGCCTGGGTAGACAAACATGTGACTGGTCGGACAAGGTCATGTCTGGGCTGTCAAGCATGTGACTGGTCGGCCAAGGTCATGCCTGGGCAGACATGACACTTGACTGGCCAGTCAAAATTCTTCACTGGTCTACTGGGTCACTCCCAAGCCAGATCACCCCATCATTCTTTGCCATTTGTCATTTCTATTGCCATGTCATCGTTTTCAAATTTTGGGGATAACATTGCTATTATTATTTTTATACGTAGAAACAAATATATTCCATTATAAAATAGTATACAAATCTATATATCTCTTCTATATAATAAGTGTGTAGATACTATAAATTTTTTGTTTTAACGATTTTTAATTTTTTCGTTAACTTTAACTAAATATTCTTATATATAATAAAATATTTTTATATTTAAAGGTAGATTGTAAACATGATTTAAACTTAAATCAAATTAAATAAATAAACAAATTAAAATACGATATTTTTTAGATATTTTACAATGACAATTATTTTAAAATAATAAAACCATATGTTTTATAACTTAAATAAAATTTAATTAAACTTAAACTTCACATATTAGAATAATATCATATTAAACATATAACATAATATAATTTACTATCGACTAGAAACAAACTTCTTTTAAAAAAAAACTAGCAACAAACTTAAATTTAAAATTCATGTATAATATTAATATGATTGGAGCTCTTTTTCTTCATCAAATTCACTAAACGCCATTGTGAGTTATATTAGAAACTAAAAATAGTTGATGCATGTATATTACTCTACATTATGATTTTTTCTATTATTATAAATATATATCTATGTCAATGTTGTGTTTAGATGTCATGTAGAGATTATTGATATAAATATTTATATATACTATAAAACTGTAATTCATTTTACTATACATTGAAAAAAAAAATGAATAAGTTTTTATTAAAATTATAGACAATGTTTTGCCATAATTTTTTAATATATTTATGTCATACATTATATTAAACATATTTTATTTATTTATATGACATTGTTTATTTATTTAAAATTTATATGAGAATTAAAAATAATAAAAATTAATACATGTTTAAATAACCATGTTAATAACTTCAAAACTAAATAAACGTGCATAGCACATTATTTTTATTTAGTATATATATATACATATATTATTGTTGTTATTACATTGCTTTTATATCATAGAGATATGAAGTGAAGGTGTGGCTTTCACATATGGTTGTGATAATGATGATGTCCGGGCTACATTTATTATACATATATATGTTTGGGATTACTCTTGGACATGCATATATCACTTTTAATTTTATTTTAAATAATAACTAGTTACCACTATAAAAATAATTTTGAATTTTTTAGTAATGTGGCGATAACCCGTTACTACTATCAATTTTAATTGCCATGGTAAGTACTTGAGTGAATTGTATCCGTTTACTGCCAGATATGGAAAAGAAAAAAACAAGGCACAATATACCAACTAAAAAAGAAGATATCAAAATAACAATGAAATGGTAATCGGTACTAAGCTAGATCTAGGAAAGAAAAAAAAAACAGAGATGAGAAGTAGAAGAAGAAGGTGGTAACCGATTACCCCTATCAAAATAACAATTGATTGATAACTGGTTACTAAGTCAAACCTAGAAAAAGAAAAAAATTGATATGAGAAGTAGAATATGAAGAAGGTTGTAACGCCCTGGATAGCCAAGACCGCTACACTGTGTATTTATAAAGGTGTGAGACTTGCTAATCAAGTCGTTTAATCAAAACGTGTCATTAGCTAAAGTGTTCTAGGGCTAAAAGACATTTTGGCCTCAAAAGATACATTTTATAAGTTATAAACAGTTTACAGAAGGGATCCCCAAAACTCAACAATGTTTAAAAGTCAGTTTACAAAATTCAGCTGTTAAGAGTAAACATTAGCCATACTAAGGCAAAATATAAGGTTCTGGTCCTCTCGTCCCTGTAATCTCCTCAACCGTGGCGGTCGGGCGGCCTGACATGTACATTCACCCTGCAAAGCTCTCCAATCAAGATTGATCGATCTTGCCCTTGCCTTTACCTGCACCACGCAGCACCCGTGAGCCAAGGCCCAACAAGAAAACAACATACACAGCATAAACAATATTATCAAACAGATATTCCAATAAGCATGTTCAGATATTCAATCCACAGCATATAAGCACACCTCAAGGTACAAGTAACCTCATCTATACTCAGATTATTCAACAATCTCATTAATCACATTCATAGCCAAATATAATAATCAATTAACACAAATACTAGGGTCGACACCTTAGGTCGCACTCTCTGTTTAACCCATTGACTCCGGCCCGCTTAAACCGAGCTCAGTGCATAATAAGCTGTCCTCGGATACCAGTGTCCGAGCCGTGCCAATTGTACAAGTTAACCGTGGCACGCTTAGGCCGTTGGTTTACAATTTACATGGCATAATACCATTCTTTCAATCATATATATCAGGGAGCCCTTAGTCCCGTTCAAATATTCAACCGGGTGTAGTTTTCTTACCTTTAGCTTCTAGATGAGTTAGCTATGGGCGATACTCCTTGAGCGCGATCCGATCCCCGAGCCCTAGCTTAGCACCTAGTCACAACCATGATGAGAGATACCATTAACAATCTTAAATGAGTTTCCAAACCAAGTTCTAGTCCCCGGATCATTGAACTTCACCAAATATGGTAAAAGATTCAATCCCGAGCACCCTAGGTTAGATTCCCAAGCCTAAAATCTCAAAATCCCAAAATCCCTTAAGCGCCTCGGCATAGGCCACCCATGCCGCGGCATGGCCCCCAAACAGAACCTTCTAAGGCACAAAAACAGGTAAGGGCCGCGGCATTGCTTGGACCATGCCGCGGCTCGCCCTCCTTCCTCAGCATGCAACAGCGTTGAAGGGCCGCGGCTCACCAAGAACCATGTCGCGGCCCGACCCTTCGAACCCAGAAAAAACCACCATTTTCAATCTCTAAACCTCACCTTAAGCCATCCCAAAGCCCCCAACTCAATACCAATTAATAATAACAACATTAGAATGATTTAAACAACATAACTCCACCAAAAATCCAGCCTAACACTCACCAAAATCTCAATTCCAATTTCTGAGATTTCAAACCCACAAAACTCAAAACCAGCCATGAAAGCTCTCAAATTCAACCATCAAACTTTAAATTAAACCTTACCTCAGCTGCAGAATCACTTCTCCAAGAGTCCCCTGACCTATCTTCAAAGTTTCAAGCCTCAATTTCCACCTCAAATGCCAAAACCACAGATATTTAAGACTCAGCCATTTCTCTAAATTCCTAACCTCAGAAACGAAAATTCAAAGCTTACCTTGGCTTTATCTCAGACCTTGATTAGTTCCTGAGCTAATCCTCTAGATTATTCCCTTCAATTCTCAAAGATACAGCTTAGTTCCAGTAGTTCCCCCTCAAGTTCAGTGTTTTCCTTCCTTAGGAGAGAGGTGAGAGAGAAGACTGAGGAAGAGTCAGTCTAATTTCTGTCTAGTGTTTTCTAAGTCCTCCAAGTATATCCTTAGGTTATTAGACTAATCCCAAAGCTCGGGGTGCCGGAAACATCCCCGAGGCCAAAACGGTAAAATCCCCCAATATTCTCGCCTAGACTCCCTAACCTCAAATATATCTCCAATTATTTATTTTCACCACCCGATAGTCTAAATTGCTACCCGATACCTAAAATACTCCTTGACTTGTCCAAAGTAAATTATAATGCCCCGTTGTGACTTTTCCCGCTATCTAGCCCTAGGATCGCCTCGAGTCGTCGGCTGTAGAATTATCCACATAATAATGTGGTTCTCGCATATATCTCAAACATATATATCACATCATCATATAATATCATCAATTATCATAAACACACTATTAATCATATTTTACGCATTTAAATCAATAACATTCATTCTAATCCCAATTATGCCCTCCCGGCACACTAATCAAGGCCCTTAAGCCTTATTAGCAAATTTGGGTCGTTACAAAGGTAGTAACCAGTTACCCCTATCAAAATAACAACTGACTGATGACTAGTTATTAAGTCATACCTATAAAAAAAAAATTGATCTGGGAAGTAGAAGATGAAGAAGGTGGTAACTGTTTACCCTTATCAAAATAATAATTGAATGGTAACTAGTTACTTACGCAATATTTTTAAAAAACAACTACATTTGAAAAGTAAAATCAGATTTAAAAATTACCAAGAAGAAGAAAAAGAAGATCGAAGATGGTAAATGGTTACTTAGGTAGTTTTAAAAGAAAATTAGGTTTTAAAAACAAAATCATATTTAAAAACAATCATGAAGAATGAGATTGAATATGATAACTAGTTATAGCTAGGTCTCAAAAAAACTTAGATATAAAAACAAAACCAGATAGTGATGGTAACTGGTTACTTAAACAGTTTTGGAAATAAAATCAGATCTGAAACAACCAAAAAGAAAAAGAAAAATGTGAAGAAGAAGACGAACCGGAGATGGCATCGACAATGACCGGAGGTACGACGTCCGTTTCTAGTTATCAGTGTGAGAGATCTCCCATTGTTGTGAGAGAAAATTGTTGGCTGTCATTGTTGTGAGAGCAAATGGAGAGAGTGAGTGAAAGATATGTGAGGGAGAGAGGAAAGTAAGAGAAAGAATGTGTATTTTTGTTTATAATATTTTGTGGAATTCTTATATTTAAATTTTCTTTTGGCTAGAGTTACTATATTTTGTGGCATACGTTTTATGTCCATAAATATAGAAAGTAATTTATTCTTCCCATATTTTTGTAAAGTCCCCTTGAAAATTTATAGTTTTGCAATTTTTTTTTATTTACATATATAAATCTAAACGTGAGTTTAATTATTATTATACATATATTAATATAAATCTAAACACAAGTATAGTTATAAATTTATAATAAAACTTTTATATTTATGAGTTTATTCAGGATTTTTGTGTGTCGTGCCTTGAGGCTTTTTACCATATCGTGCATTCGAGCTGATCCATTCTTGCTTTCGTGTCGTGCCTTCGAGCTGATCTATTCATGTTTTTGTGTCGTGTCTTCGGTCTTGTCGTGCTTAAACACATACTTTTCATGACGTGTCGTGCCAGACCGCAACATCGTGTCATATCTATCCTAAAACTTATATTTTTTTTATGTCGTATCATGCTTATTATACCTTTCGAACTTGTGTCAGTTTTGTGTCGTGTCACAAATTATGGCTCGTATTTAATGCACCACATGTGTAGTATGCGATTGTTAGCTTTACACTATGTTTGGTGGAGAGAAAAGAATAAATGATAGAAAATATAAAAAGAAAATGAAAGAAAGGTATTCTCCCTCCTACTTGTTTGGTAAAAGAAAAAGGAAAAAGATAAATTATTTTATTTTCTTTGTTTGGTATTTGAGTTAAGATTAATAGGATTCTTTTTTTTACCTTTATATTAGTATTTACATGGTATTTATTTTTATATTAATCTTCATGACAAGTAGTTGGCAATGTATTTATGAACACGAGACTAAAGTTCAATTTTACAAATTTATATATGAATTTGAAGGAGGCATGTGTATTTAATATTTGGGGCCATAAATAAAATATGAAAATTTTAAATTATACTTGTGCTTTGTTATATATATTTATAATTTTTTTTTATATAATAAATGTGTAGATAACGAAATTTTTCGGTTTTAACGGTTTTTTATTTTTTTCCATTAACTTTAATTGAATATTCTTATATATAACAAAATATTCTTATATTTAACGGTAGATTGTAAACATGATTTAAACTTAAATCAAATTAAATAAATAATTAATTAAACAAATTAAAATAGAATATTTTTTTAGATATTTTACAATGACAATTATTTTAAACTAATAAAATTATATGTTTTATAACTTAAATAAAATTTAATTAAACTTAAACTTAAACTTTATGTATTAAAATAATATCATATTAAACATATAACATAATATAATCTACTATCCTTAGTATATTATATTAACAACTACATAAACTTCAACAAAAATAAATAAATAAATAAATTAATTAAAATAAGATATTTGATGATAATTTAAATAATTAAATCATATTTATTTAAAAATAATAAAGTCATGCATATCATTCTTTTAATCTTATAAATTTGTGTGATAATTTATTTTTTATCAAGTAATTGAAATTTTTTTATTCTACACTATGACTTTTTCTATTCTTATTTTATTCTATTATTAATTTTTTTTTAAATATTATTGTAATTTACATATATGTCATTAGCTATGCAAATATATATTTATGTCAATGTTGTGTTTACATGTAGAGATTATTGATATAAATATTTATATATATTATAGAACTGTAATTCATTATATTATATATTGAAGAAGAAAAAAGTGAACCGATTTTTATTAAAATTATAGACAATGTTTTGCCCTAATTTTTTAATACATTATATTAAACATATTTGATTTATTTTTATGATATATTGTTTATTAATTTAAAATTTATATGATAATTAAAGATAATAAAAATAAATACATGTTTGAATAAGTATGCTTATATCTTTAATACTAAACAAACGCGCATTGCACGTTATTTTTAACTAGTATATAAAGTATGTATCTAATGGATTTTTAGTTTAATTGTTTTTTTTTTTTGTTCTTTTTCTTTTCAACTTTAACAGAATCTTACAAATATTTAACGGAGTATACCTTTAAAATCAATTAAAAAAATACATTTGACTAGATATTTAATAATTAAATTAACATAAATTTAAATGTTATAAAATACTATTATAATAATAATATTTAATACAAAACTATATATTTAATAAGTATATTAATATAAATTCAAATATTATAAAATATTTTTATTATTAAACTATATTAATATAAATTCAAATATTATAAAATATCATTATTATAATAATACTTAAAACATAATCCTAATTTTTTTTATCATTTATATATATATTTTAAAAAAAACATGTTCATTTTCTAATATTATTATTATTACTTAATCTAACATATATAAATATATATAGTCATATTAAATAATAACAAACATTATAAATGCATTATATATAGGTTATATGTATACAAAGAGTGTGACTGTGTAACTACACAATAAAGTAGAATAGCATCTATATTCTATCAAGAATAAACAAATTTCTTCTCCAATCATTGAGGTGTGCTTTGAATAATATCACAGCAGAATATTTTATAACTTGAATATAAGTAAGTATAGTAGTATGTGATATAAAAATTTATCATACTATTTATTTTTTTTAAAGTTATAAACAATGTTTTGGTTTAAATTTCTTTTTCTAATATGTATGTCATTATTTATTTAATTAAAATTTATATGTGTTGACTGCGTTTTTCGCTATCAACCTATTATGAAAGCCGAAAGAAAATAATAGACAAGAACATAATGATTTTACGTGGTTTAAGCTATAAAAGAGCTCTAGTCCACGGGTCTTTGACATTTAGTGAGCTTGAAGCTTGTTTGAGCAAGCTCCAATGGTAGTTCTTAGACAGCATATATATTGCACTGAGTTACATAGTTTCTCTCTCTAAAAATTTGAACCATTTACAAGGAGATACCACAACCCTATTTATAGAGACTGAGGTCATTAATGTTAATCATATATCATTAATACAAATTCTCCCATCATGGGGTATTAATGTTGAATTAATACAAAAAGGGTTGCACTAAATAGAGACTACGACCCAGGCGGACTACACGGGGCCCATTACAGAAAGTCGTGTACCAACTTTATGGGGAACATATCTCTGACTAGGGCTGGGCATTTTTTATATTGGGCCGACGAAACCGGCCAACCCAACCCGAAAATGGGCCGACCAGGTCGAACAAGTGCAGGGCGAAGTCCATTCGGCCCTTGAAGATGCAACATGAATTTAATTGGGCTGGCCACGACCCAATGTATTCCTAACCCAATCTACCCAACCCGGACCGACTACCCACCCTAACTAAACCCTAAAAGTATAACACATAATACATATTACATACATAACACATTGTTAGGTACCTGCCTTCTCTTCTCTATGGCTGCACCTACACTCTATCTATATCAAGTCTCCACTCCAGACCAGAGGTGAAGCTCACGTTGGCTCCACTCCAGGTGGCTCCAATCCAACATGCGACAAAGCTCTCCTTGACTGCTCACGGTGAAGCTCACACGGTAGCATCTCGACTGCTCCACTCCATCCTCGGAGAAGCTCACGCCAGGAGGTATATATATTATGTAATGTATTATCTGAATATATATATATATATATATAAAACTAACGAATATATATGTATTATCTGAAATGAATATATATATTATGTATATATATTTATTAGCATATATATAAAACTAACATATAATATATATAGACAAACACAATATTATATATATATGTAATTTGTATTATTATTTTGATTTGGTCAAACTAACTAAAAATGTTTGTTATATTCTGTCATGTGATTTTGTTTATTAAAATTGTTAATTATATTTTATATTATTGCTAAACTATGTTATTTTTATACACTAGGAGGATATGATTGATACTGTCAAAGTCTAAAGAAAGAGGAGAAATATTGTTGTCAAAATGTTAAATCTCAAGGAATAGATAGGTATATTCTTTCTATAATAATTTGATTAACAATGTTTTGCTTTTGATGATGATTCACGAACATATTGATTGCTGAAATTGTTTGCTAAAAAAATAAGTTAATGCTGAAATATGTGATCATTTGTGCATATTTGTCATATTTTAAAATTGTTTATTTGTTAAGTGCTGAAATAAGTGTTAGATATTTTGATATTTGCTCAAGATCATACAATACAAGTGCTAAAATCTTTTGATATTTGCTTAAATAAATTAGTAATGAAATAAATTATTGTTTTTACTATGTGTAATGTATGAGTGATGGACAAGTTTCTTAGCCCAACTTCCACCCAACTAGGTGAAGTGCATGATGTTGGGGTTTTATGCCCTAATTAAAACTCAATTTCTTTGTAATCTCATTTATTATCAATAAAAGAATATAAATCATTTTTTGACTTGGTCAATCACTTTGCTCACATGTTTTATTTTCATGATTATTTGTTTAATATAAACTTCTATTAAATCCCGAGCATATAGCTAATCTTATTTATAGTGACGTAATCACAGTGGAATATAAATATGATTATATATTCAAAATAAGTTAGTCTTAAGATTAGTCAGTGTAGAAGATTTACACTGACTTGCCAATCTACGATATGATCTACTTACACATTACAACGTTATGTTCTTTCCAGAACATTAGCAAAGTAGATAAGATCGGATGTATTTGTTACATCGGACAGGACCAATATTGACAGTTGATAAGATAAGTAAACATACCGTTATTATTTATTCTAGTCATATCATATAGTTGACCATAGGTCAATTCAATTTCAATTCTGAGTGGTTAGTATTCTAACTGATTGTATTATTTGAGTTCTTTGACTTGTTTGTTACCAGCTTACCCTACGGACTAGCCCATACTTACATCTTGGGAACTCGGTAGTATAATTGAGTGGGAGTGTTAATCATAGATATGAACATCTATAGCTTCTGATGAAGAAGTGAAACGATGGTTTCCTTTTAGTTTGGTCCAAGGTGTTAAATGATGGAGATCTCATTTCAGTAATTAAATTAGTTTACTGAAATATCATTTACAAGGAACTAAGTGTTTTAAGGATAAAATAAAATGAGGGGTAAAACGGTATTTTAGTCCTATCTCATTGTAGACCGTCTATAGAGGATTGAGTGACAATTATGGTTGTAACAATGAATAATTAATAGCGTATCTATATTTGTTATAGAGCATTCTATGAATTCAAGAGTGCAATTCCGAGTCTTTAGTGGAGTCACGAGGAATTAATAAGTTAGTAAATTTGTTTGTTAGATTTATGATAACTTATTGGAGCTTGATTTCATAGGCCCATGGTCCCCATTGTACTTTGGATAAAATCATCTAGATAGTCTCAATTAATTGATTTGATTATCAATTAGAATTATTAAAGTTGACCAGGTCAATTTTGGATAGTTTCAAGAGTTATGTAATTTAGAGAAGAAAAGAGAAATTATGGCAGATTTATTAATTAAAATAAATTGGTATCTAAATTAATAAATAAGTTTAAATCAAGGTTCAAATTATAAATAATTAATTTGATAAAGGATTTAAATAATTATTTAATTAATTAAATCAAAAGAAAATAATACATGCCTTGATTTTAAGTCCAATGGGCTTATAATCAAATGAGAAATTTCACGGGCCTAAAGCCCATGATAATTTTGACCTAAGGCTTCTAATTGGCTATTATTTTATTGATTTTTAATTAAATTAAATGACCTAATTGAGTCTATAAAATGAGTGCTTAGAGAGAAGTCAAGATAAACGACATACGACAAATAAGTTTAATCACAAATTTTCTGATAGGTTTTAGATTCTCTCTAAACACAAGTCATTTTCTTAGCCTCTCATTATTATTTTATCTTCTTCTCTCTGTATCTATCTCATGTATTGAGAATTGTCTACTCTAGTCTAGGTGATTCTAATGATACTTTGGTAGACTGTGAAGATAATAGAAGATCGGTTCAGTTTCTTGATAATACTTTGCGACAGAAAGGATACAAGGGTTAGAGAAACTAAAGGAATGACTCATTCATTCCCCTGCGTATACTGTAAGTATTATTATCATTGTTTTTCTTTGAATTCAATTTTAGAACATGTTCTAGGTTATCTCATATTAATTTGTTTAATATTAGATCTACATGAAAATAAATAAAAATCATGTATAAAGTTTCCTAACAACTGGCCTCAGAGCCTTTGGTAATCTTTATTTTCATGCATGAACGTGTTAAAAATTGGATTATTTGATGTGTTTGAATAATTGGATGGTTTTCATGTTTTTATGAAGCATATTGAATTTTATGTGATCATTAGCAATTTTAGGTTATTTTGTTGTGTTTTCTATGCCATTAATTTTTATGTATGCTTTATTTTGTGTAAAACATGTTAAAAATTAATTAGAAAATGGTTTTGGTTTGAAAAATTACACAAAAAGTATTTCTGAAATTTTGTTGGCCTGGCTGCCCATGCGTGCGCGCACCAGCGCACACACACGCGCGCGCACCCTGCTCCTCTGCGCGCCCGCCCCCTGCGCGCATCCCCCCTAGCTGTGCGCACACCATCGACCGTCCCCCCTTGCGCACGCACACGCACACACCAGGTGCACACGGTGAACAGTACCCGAAACAGGTACTGTTCATCCATAATTTTTTTTAAATTAAAGAAAATAAAACTGTAGAAATTATTTATTTATAATCAAAGAAAAAATATCAAATTTGTTTTTGTATTTAAAATAAGATATTTTTGTTAGTTGAGATTTAAATAATTAGATATTTTCTACAAAGATTCAAATTCAAATTTAAAAGTAGGCTAACAACTTAAGTTTAAATATTTTAATATATTAAAATATTAGAATTAAGATATAAGATATTTAAGATATTTTCTTATAAATACTTGATATTTTTTTATTATATCTTTATTTGAAAATTGTTACACCCAGATTTCGAGCTATGTTAAATATGACCTCGAAATTCGGATTCGCAAACAAGTGGACTCATAAGGTTGGAAATATGCTCCAGGATTAAATATCGAGCCTGCAGGACATAGACGACCTCGAATATGGTGACCTCGGAGTGATCATGATCTCGAAAGGTAGCTCCGGAGACGCATCCATCCTCAGGGATGACTTCGGATCGGGGGTCCCGAGCTCGACGCACATACGATCTCGAAAGCCACGTGACCTAGGGAGATGTCTCTAGCTCGAAAGATGGCGGGAAACCTGGGAAGCTAAAGCCTTGGAGATATATGATAACCACCTTGAATATCTATGAGTAATGTAAATACGAGATGTAATCCTCATTTATTACTGTAAATCCCCTAGAATCGTGGGATATTATTTGGATAGTTATACGTCCCCTGGTCTTCAGGGGACGTTTCCTTTTATATCTGATTATAGGCATTAAAAGCCATTTATTTGATTTACACAAAAAGAGTAACTACCCAAAATATGTGGGATAGTATTCTGCAGCCTTCTCTATAAATAGAGAGGTTAAGCACCATTGTAAAGGATCGAAATTCTGATCTTTGAGAGAAAACTCTGAAGAATTCTCAGAGATAATCTTGAGTATTAATAACAGAGACTCGTGGACTAGGCAGATTTAACTGCTGAACCACGTAAAAACCGTGTGTTTGTGTTGTCATATTTAAATTGGCCATTATCAGTTATTGTTTACGTGCTCTTCTTTCACTGTTTGACGAGAAACGGCGTCAACAAAAATATAAATATTTTTTTATTTGATAGTTTTTAATATTTAAATTATTTGGAATTTGAAAATTGTTAGTTAGATATTTTTATGGATATTTGAATTTGATTAATTGTTTTGAGATATTTTAGGGTTGTTATAACTATTAATATTTTATTTTTTTAATGGTTAAAATATTAGCTAATAGTTGTAACAACACAAGATATTTTTTGAAAAACAGTTAAGATATTGATTTTAAAATTTAAAATTAGTTAAATTTTGAAAAATATCATTTTTTTTCTACCAATTAATAAAATATTTTTTTTAATAAAATGAGATTTAAATTAACTTTGGTTAATTGTTGATAAATCCTATTTAAATTAAATTAATATTTTTTTTCTTCAAATTAACCTAAACCAAGTTAATTGTTGATAAATGAAATTTAAATTAACTATTGTTAATTGTTGATAAATTTCATTTAAATTGACTTATTTTTGTAAAAATTTAATTAATTTGAATTATTTTTTGTTAAATTCTAGAAAATTAATTGTGGTATTTTTGCATAAATTCATAGACTTGCTCGTATAGTAACATGATTAGGCCTATCCAATTGTAACATGTCTATTTGCACTATATATGGTATTTGTGCAATTGGACTTAGATGCATATAGTGGCCCATATATTTGTTAGATATATGGTTTTTTGCCAAATAAAATATTCATAACATTATAGGTTTTATTTGGGCCCATTAGAAAATGTAAATTTTAAATTCCTCTCTTGTGGGTGATTCCACTTGTGAATGCCCATTTGCTTTGCATGAACATAGTGGGCATAATCAATTAATAAAGTGAAGGTTTGAATTCCTGTCTTTTGGATCTTGTATGGAAGATTGGGGGCCTTTGTAGTGGGAACGACATACTGGACCCAGCCCTCCTCCATACAAGCCCAATTGTTAAGGTCCATTTACCTGAGTTGGACTTAATTGTATAGGTTCATTATATTAGTTAAACCTAAATATTGATTAGTAACAAATTAATTCTAAATTAATTGAATTTGTTCCAATGTGACACTTTAGAATTAATAGGAAATTATAGGACTTTGGTTTTAAAAATTTAATCTTACAATTTTTTGGAAAACCATAGTCATTAATTTTCTAAAATTATATAATAAAAAACTATTTTTTAATTTTATAATGAGCTTATTTTTAAGTTTTTTTATTCGATCTCCACCGTTGGTTTAACATAATCAATAGCTTAATGGGGCATCGAGACGCTTTGATTCGTCCCCCTACGGAAGGTGTTCATTAGTTATTTTGACAAGGTTAGATTTTGAAAGATAGATAATTATAGGTCAAAATTCTACTAGACTCACCCCAACGGTGACTACTAGGACTAAATCTATGATTATCGAAACTGTGGGTCTAACTCATAAAATAAGAGATTTTGTTTTCTTATTTTGATCAAATAGTAGGTTGTTAATAGTGGTGTCCATTATTAAATGAGTTTACAACTCTATTTAACTAGTGGTATTTTTTACTCTCGCCAACCGGGACAAGGATATCATAGATTAGTTAAAAACCTAAAGAAATAGAGATATGATTGATTTTGGTATTTTTTCTCATATCTTACATATTTTTGGTATATGTTGTGCTATTTCTTGAAATTGTGAATAGAAGTTTTATTGCGAAAATGTGATTGATTTATATTTTATTGGTAATTTGTAGTATAATTATGGCTGTGTCTACTCCCATCATTTCTTAACTTTCGATGGAGAAACTCACTGGAGAAAACTTCCTTAAATGTAAGCAAAACATCAACATTGTGTTGATTGGTGACAACTCCAAGTTCATCATGACTGAGGAATCCTCGGAAGTTCCAGCTGAAGGAGCTACCAAGTCTGTGAGGGACAAGTATGAGCGTTGGCAGGCGGCTAACAACAAAGCGCGGTATTACATGTTGACTAGTATGGTCGACATTGTCAAGACAAAGATGGAGAATGTCGAGACAACCTACAAAATAATGGATCAGCTCCAAGACATGTTTGGCGCCAAGTCAGCGCAGACTCGTTTTGAGGCCACCAAAAAATATGCCAATGCTCGGATGGCACCTTCTCAACATGTTCGTGATCACCTGATCAAGATGACAAACACTTTCAGGAAGTTGAACTGCATGGAGCCATAATAGATGAGGAAACTCAAGTTGGCTTAATCCTCAACAGTCTCTCTCCAACTTTCCTGCCATTCACCACCAACTATGTGTTGAATAAACTCAACTATGGTCTGACGCAACTCATGAACGAGTTTCAAACTTTTGAGTCTATCATGGGTCGACCAAGTAAGGGAGGAGAAAAGAAGACAACTACTACTATTGCTGCTGATCCAGCTAATGCTGAAGCTAACAAGGCTTCGTCTTCGAAAGCTAGAAACAAGAGGAAAGGTGGACAAAACAACAACCCCAAGCCTGCAAAGGCTACAAAGATGAGTGCACAACCAAGTCCATAGACGCCTAAGGGGAAGAACAAGAAAAAAAAAGAAAGGTAAAGGTAAGTGTTTTCACTGCAAAGAGAAGGGGCATTGGAAACAGGATTGCCCCAAGTGTTTAGCAGCTAAAAACAAAGGTAATGATTATAGTTCATTTATCTTAGAAACATGTGTTTTAGAGAATGATAAATCCGTTTGGATTATTGATTCTGGATGTACTAACCATGTTTGTAACTCTTTACAGCTTCTTGAATTGTGGGAGGAAGTGGATGAAGGTAGCTTAAAGCTTAGAGTTGGAAACAAAGCGTTCATTGCGGTCCAAGCTAAAGGAAGAGCTCGTCTGAAGTTCGGAAATAAATTTTTAATTTTAAATGATGTATTTTTTATTCCTGATTTTAGTAGAAATTTAATTTCAGTTTCCATGTTGCAATTAGAATAATTTGTTATGAATTTCACAAGTTCTAATATATCTATTTCCTTCAATGGATCACAATTGTGTATTGCATGTTTGGAAAACGGGCTTTATATTCTGTGACCTAACGAACCCCTCGCTCTTAACAATGATTTATTCAAAGTAGCTAAACCTAGGACCAATAAACGTCAAAAGACCGATAACGATAATATGACGTATTTATGGCACTTGAGACTAGGTCACATTGGCTATGATAGGATTCAAAGACTTACAAAGGACGGACCTTTGAGGGAACTCACCTTAGGTGAATTACTTGTTTGTGAATCTTGTCTAGAAGGCAAACTGACCAAGCGCCCATTCTTTACAAAGGGTGATAGGGCCAAAGAACCACTTGGACTTGTTCATTCAGATGTTTGTGGACCTTTGAATGTACAAGCCAGGGGTGGTTTTGAGTATTTTGTCACTTTCATTGACGATTACTCTAGATACTCATGTCTTTACCTAATGCATTAGAAATCAGAAACATTTTCAAAGTTTCAGGAATTCTTAACGATGGCTCAGAACCAATTAGGTAAAACGTTAAAGATCGTGTGATCTGATAGGGGTGGAGAATATTTGGATATGCAGTTCCAAGATCATTTAACTGAACTTGGGATTTTATCACAACTTACTGCCCCAGATACTCTACCACAAAATGGTGTGGTGGAACGTCGGAACAGAACTTTATTGGAAATGGTTAGATGCATGCTTAGTTACTCAACTCTACCAACTTCATTTTGGGGACATGCAATTGAAACCGTGAACGACATTCTCAATGTCATGGCGTCTAAATCAATCCCCAAAATACCTTTAGAACACTGGAATGGTCGTAAACCTAGTTTACGCCATTATAGAATCTGGGGGTGTCCCGCTCACGTCCTGAGGAAAAAGGAGGGAAAACTAGAACCGCGAACTGAAGTTTGCATGTTTGTTGGCTATTCTAAAGGTACTCGAGGTGGGCTTTTCTATAGTCATTCAGAAAAGAAAGTGTTTACTTCTACGAATGCTACTTCTCTGGAAAATGACTATGTCCAAAACTTCAAACCTCGCAACAAAGTAGTTTTAGAGGAGATGGTTAAAGATTTGACTCCAACAAATGTTCCATCGTCATCAACGCAAGTTGATGATGAAATTCCCACTCTTCATGCCCAACCGACGCAAGTCGATTTAAATGAAGAAAGTACTACTATTCCTGAGTAAACAGTCACGGAGCCTCATCGTAGTGGGAGGGTTTCTAGGAACCCAGTTCGCTATGGTTTGGATGGTGAAACCAATATGGTTGTTGGTGACACTAGTGATGATGACCCGTTGTCTTTCAAACAGGCAATCGCTAGCCCTGAAAAGGAACTATGGCTCGAAGCCATGAAATAGGAAATGGAGTCCATGTACTCAAATTCTGTCTAGGATCTTATGGAAGCACCTAGTGACTTTAGGGCCATTGGGTGCAAGTGGATCTACAAGAAGAAACAAGGTGTTGATGGAAATATTGATGGACCCAAAACGGGTATGTTTTAAAAATTTATACTCGCAAGCGCACGAATCGTATGTGGAATATAGTGTTCGTGTAAGCACGAGATCAAACCCAAAGGAGTTGTCTAAAATCGAAAAGAAAACTATTTTAAACCAAAATTAATAAATTCTAACCTAGCTCCAAAGATTGAAGAGATTTTTGAATAATGAAAATAAAATAAAAGACAATAATATAGAAATTAAAGACAATATATATTACTAAATTAATAATTGTAAACAAGATGGTAAAATAAGATTATTAAGGATTAGAATCCACAAAATATATGTTCAATAATATTTATAAGTACATTGATTCCCAAGTTTTAGTGATAGTTAAAATAAATCAAACTATCATTTTCCAAATAGATTTATAATTTTAAGCACAAATTACTTCTAAAAAGATAAGATTTTTCTTCACTTTTCAAAATTATAATTTCAAAGCATTTAGTTTAAATCAATCTAATGAAATAACAAATAAATCAATGAACATTATTGTTATCCAAAAAATTGGCATTGATGACGTGGCAAGTGATCCCTGGACACGTGGCTGACACCTGGAGGAACTCTGCTAGTGTATCGACTAGAAGATACATTATAAGCAGGAGGCGGCCCAGTCTTTCCTGCGACCAGTCTGGTCGATGGTTCCGCATACAACCTAATGTTACAACAAAGATCTTTGTAAATCCCGAAATTAACTCGCACAATCTCCTGAGTATCCGATTATTCAGGAGAGAATATCTGTAACAATCACGTGTAATCCCCCTTGAGCCTATAAATAGAGATAGATAGCTCAAGGATGGGACTTTTTTGGCTTTTGAATTATTGGAGACTAGAGTAATTCTACTTGAAATATTGTATTGTTCTTCAGAGGTTAGTGAAACTCATTGAACCCTTGTTCTTTGATCACTCATTTGATTCTCATATCAATAACAATCTAAGTGGACGTAGGTCATTACCAGATCCTGGGGCCGAACCACTATAAAATATCGTGTTCTTATTACTTTTTGTCATTACGTTCTTTTCAACAAATTCATTCACATCAAGCATATTTTGACTCCGTGTCAGTTGTCCAAAATCTGGGTCAACAATTATTTATAAGGCAAAACATAATATTTTTGTTCTAAGCATGGATGTGTATAATTTAATGACACATCTTACACAAAGAATATTATGTTTTTGCACTAATGAAGAACAAAGTGTAAATATGTGCTAACAATCCAAAATACATGATATTTAAGATGAAAGAAGATATTTGAAGAAAAAAATTCCATAAACTTTGTTGCACAAAATGGGAAATCAACATACAAAATAAATACTATCTAGTTACATATTGTTTCATCATCACCTTAATAATCTTAAAAAGATTAGAAACTCATAACTAGAATAGCAAATACACACTAAAAATTACAAACATAAATAGGAAAATTTGGAGGAGAAACCCCCAAAATTTTCCTCTAAAAATACATAGAAAATCACCAAAAAGAAGAAGAAGATGAAGAGAATAGAGAGGTTTTGAAATGTGTAGAATTTGTGGTATGGTAACCTCCCCCTAAAATTGACACCCTAAATGGTCTTCAAAACTCGATATTTATAGCCAAAATGAGGTATTAAAATAATCAATTTAAATTAATTAAATTGATTAAATTAATTTAATTAATTATAATATGGCAAATAGGGGCAAATTATAGGGTGTAATAATGATGTTTTAGGGTAAAATGTGTAGAAAAATTTGGGTAAAAAAATTAGTATTTTTGGCAAAGGGGACAAGGGTACAAAAGTGTATTTGTTGGGCTCAAAAATTGGTAAAATGGCAGTATTTTGGCTACTGGTTGGCTGCTTGCTTCAGTGGGCCGAATTGGGCTTGGCTGTGATTGGAAGAGGTAGGCGTGAGGTGCCTGAAATGGTTTGGGCCAGGTGGCAGGCCTAGGGGCTGTTGGCTGCTTTGGTGGAGATAAACGGCTGGGAACAGCTGGGCAAATGCTGGGCGTGTGATGTGCTTCGGGAGTGAGGTGTTGGCTGAGGAGATGCAAGGAAGAGGCAGGCTGGCTTTGGCTGATTGGGCCAGGCGGGTGTGGGCCTAGAGCATGGCAGCGGGCCTGGGCTTTGGGCTGAAGAGAGAAGGCAAAAATGCCACATTTTTTCCTTGTCTTTCTTTCTTGAAAATGCCATATTGTCTTTCATTTTTCTTTCTTTTCAAGAGCAAAAATGCTGTAAATTCCCTATAAAATAAAGATAAAATTAAATCAAATTCAAATATTTTCAATTATAAAATAAATCATATGGGTTCATTGAAAATATTAATTAAAACTTAATTTAATTGAACATTTAGTTTCACTAAAACAACATTTTTTTTTACCTCAAACTAAACAACATTAATTCAAATAATTAACTACAACATTTTACAACAAAATAACTATAAAAACACACAAAAATATATAAAATCAAAATAAGACTAATAAATTCAAAATTACTTAAAAACTTAATAAATTAATTACAAACTCAAGAATTAAGCAACAATTAGCACATAAAAAGTAGTAAAATAACTCTATTTTGTAGAGTTATCACACCCCCAAACTTAATATTTTGCTAGTCCTCGAGCAAAAGAAAAATTAAAAACACACACACACACACATATATATATATTTTAATTGGTGATGCCAAATGTTTAACTCAAAAATTACATAATGGAAATAGTTCAAAGAAAATCACAAATAAAAGTAAAGCTTATATAATTAATAAAAAGTTAAAATTGTTTTCAAAATAAATATTTAACATGCAAACACAAAAATCATCATGTGAACATTTAGACAAGCTTATGCAAACAAAAATAAATTAAATCTCAAGAGATAATCAAGCAAATTCTAGGATTTTTCAATTTTTTTTTTTTAGAGATTTAAAGAATTTAATGCTTAAATAAACTATATCGAAATATCACAAATTCGAATATAATAGAAAAGTGACATATTATGAAAAATATATATTTAAACAAAACTAACTTAAAAATTAAAAGTAAAGCTTTAATAATTATTTATATTTTTCTAAGAACAATTTCAATCATAATTCTTATCATTAGAAAATGAAAATCACCAATATTTTTTTTTTCAAACAAAACAAAGAAAATAATTTTTTTTAACATTATATAATAAATGAAAATCACATAAAAACAAATAAAGATTTTTTTCTTTTTTTTTGAATTTTACAACAAATGAAAGACATGCATAAACACATAAACACCAAGAAAAATCATACACATTACCCCCAAACTTAAATGAAACATTGTCCTCAATGTTTAATAAAATAGAAAAGATTAAGAACTACTCCCTTTGATGTATGCTTCCTTGATTTGGCTCCTTTGGTTTTGTTGACCGTGTTTTTGGCCAACGACGTGAGAACGTCAAAAACGATGAAACCTTCAAGAGAAATAAAACGACACAGACGAGTTTGAAAAGAAAATAAATAACACGCGTAATTTTTATAGTGGTTCAGCCCCAATATGTTGGTAATAGCCTAATCCACTTAGAGTTGTGATTATAGATCTGTACTCAAGATCAGATGAACTGAGCCAACTGAGTTTCTTCAGTACAGATTACAAGAATACAAGAATTCTTTCAGATATAAGCACTTTCTCTCTCTAGAAAATTCAGACCCAAAATTCCCAAAAGTCTCCAAAGAATAAGAAGCCCCTTTTCCTAATCCCATAAGCCATATATTTATAGGCTTAGGATCATACATCTGATATCCCCTAGAATCGGGATATTTTATTATATTTATTACATTTAAATTACAAAAATATTCAAAATGTAACAGAACACCCAATTTGTGGGAAGAATGAGAGATTCCCGCGTATGCCAAGACCGATTCTTGTTGAAGCCATTTCTGGGAATCTTAACGTAGTCTGTTCTACTTGGTTGATGAATATCACTTTTTGGTCGGCCATACCTCTACTGGACAGTCATGCACTTGGCTGGTAGGACACACACTCCTCTCGTCTAACATGGCACTCTGGTCTAACATGCCATATCTCGTCTAACATGGCACTCTGGTCTAACATACCATATCTCGTCTAACATGGCACTCTGGTCTAACATGCCATACCTCGTCTAACATGGCACTCTGGTCTAACATGCCATATCTCGTCTAACATGGCACTCTGGTCTAACATGCCATATCTCGTCTAACATGGCACTCTGGTCTAACATGCCATATCTCGTCTAACATGGCACTCTGGTCTAACATGACACATCTCTGGTCTAACATGGCTTACTGAGCTACTCCTAAGCCAAGTCACTTTATCACAACTCTGAGGAGCCAATATATTTATTGACTTATTAATGTGTCTTTTACAGACCATGTACTGCCACTTGTCACCTCTATTGCCACGTCATCGATCTCCATTTTTTGGGGATAACAGGTTTCTTCTCTTCTTTTCTTTTTGGGTAAGAAGTTTCATTCATGCTTTTTGAAAAACAAAAACACACAACAAAAGTGAAATATAAAATGAAACATAAAAAGTATGGGTTGCCTCCCACAAAGCGCTTTAGTTTATAGTCTTTAGCTCGACTAAATTTTTTTTTTTAACCTACACCCAATCGATGGTGTAAAATTTCATTAATAGGGTGAGTTATGAATTTGATGCAAATGCGATAAGTAATAATTAGTAACATCACTCCTACAAGAAAATTAGAAATATGCAATTTAATGGAATATCAATAAAATACGAAAATTGCATATCTATATTCGACTCCTTTTCATTTTGAGTAAATATACAAATTTGTTCAATTATGGGCTCTCGAGATATAATTATATCTTTTTCATTTTCCTCATGAGCCTCGAAAATTATTTCATCCAACTCTTTTGTTTCATTAGGGGGTTGGATGCATATTACAAGTTCTTCAACAACTTCATTCTCCTTTTCATTTTCAATTTGACTATTTGGATTGAGAATGGGTTGGTTGGAATAAACTTGTTTTTTTGACTCTATAACAGTTGCAAGGTGTCCTACTATTGTCTCAATTTTTGAGATTGACTGAGACTGGGCTAGTAAGATTTGGTAGGTTGATTGCATGAACTGTTGTAGGGTATCCTCTAAAGATGGGCTCATTTCTTGTTCAATGGGATATGATAGGTCGGATTAGGCATTGTTATCCAAAAAATAGGCATGGATGACATGGCAAACGTTTAGTACAGGTGGTTGACATCTGGCAGGAGTCTTGCTCGACCATCGACCAGAAAGATGTCTATGGCGCAACGCTCAATGGTTATATACGACCAGCTTGGTCGTATACTCACTTTATTTGGAGAAAATCTTAGGCAGTTATAATCATACCCGAAATTATCTCCCATGATTTCCTGAGTATCCGATTATTTAGAAAATAATATCTGTAACAAATTAATGTAATCTTCCTTGAGCCTATAAATAGAGAAAGATAGCTCAAGGAAGGGGACTTTTTGTTTTCTAATTACCTGAGATTAGAGTTTGACAAGTGTATTAGAGTTATCACATTCGATATATTCTTTTATTCTTCAGAGGTTTGTGAAACTCATTGAACCCTAGTTCTTTGACCACTCCTTTGAATCTTATATCAATAACAGCTCAAGTGGACGTAGGTTATTACCAGATTCTGGGGTCGAACCACTATAATTTCCTGTGTGTTTTATTGTTTTTGTCATCATTTTCATTTCAACATATCTGTCCACATCAAGCATTTCTGACTCCGTGTCAGTTGACCAAAATCAAAGTCAACATTCTGGTGCTTTCATTGAGAGCTGCTGACCCAGATTTTGGCCAACTGACACGGAGTCAAAATACGCTTGACGTGGATAAAAACGTTGAAAAGAATGTGATGACGAAAATAATAAAGACACAAGATTTTATAGTGGTTCGGCCCCAGGATATGGTAATAACCTACGTCCACTTGAATTGTTATTGAAATAAGATCCAAAGGGGTGATCAAAGAACTGGGGTTCAATGAGTTTCACTAACCTCTGAAGAAGAAAATACAATTATTCTAGTGTAATCTCTCTCTAATCTCAAATGACCTTTTTTGCTCAAAAGAAAAGGTTCGGATCCTCTTCCCTGAGCCCTCTTCTTCTATTTATAAGCTCAGGGAAGATTTACATTGATTTGTTACAGATATTCTTTCCTAAATAGTCGGATACTCAGGAAATCATGGGAGACAATTTCGGATTCCATCATAACTGCCTAAGATTTCCTCCGCGTATAATGTTCGTATGACCAGTCTGGTCGTATGAAGAAACCGATCGAATGATATTGGATGTCTTCCTGGTCGATAGTCGAACACAGATTTTGACAGGTGTCAGCCACGTGTAATTAATGCCTGCCATGTCATTCATTTCTTATTTTAGGGATAACATTTGCCCCCTAAGTTTGTTTAGTGTGACCAGCAATAAAGAAACTTAAAGGAACAACCGTTCACATTCCCATGATGTCTGTCAGAATCCCCGTGCATTTTCGAAAACTGTGACATAATTATGTCTAATCAAGCCTTTTCAGTTTCCAAAAAGGCAATTTGACGGCTTATACACTTCCCCACGTTTCGAAAGTGGGAAGTGATGATTAATGCCTTTTGGCCATCCCTTCGATCCCTATAAATAGGCTTTTCTTACCCTTTAAGAAATTTTTACTTACCATCTTTGCCAAAATTTTCAAGAACTTGCACCAGAGTTTAGAGCTTTGAAAACCAGTCTGACGCTTAGTCGAAGGTCTTCTAGTTCGAGTTTTCATCTTTTTCCGAATCTCCATCTTCGCCCAGGTAAGAACTCCATTCTTTAAGCTCTTTATTACGCCAGGCATGCCGTTTTTAGGCTCTACGACTTCTGTGTTCTTGAATAGGGTTTTTTGGTATAAACCGCCTATCGCTTGGTAAGAGTGCGTTTTTATGCTTTGTATAGGTCAGGACTATAGTTTGATAGTTAGGATCTCTGGTTTAGGACGTTAGGTTGACGAAAGATTCAACCTTTAAGCAAGGTGAAAAGACCGAAATTTTTTCCCGCCCTTCAGGAGTCGAAAGAGTTCTCTTTTAAGAAAACAGTTTACTTTCTTTTTTGTTTTTATCTGTTTTTCAAACTTCCCGCGTTGAAATTAGCGTAGGATTAGGATGCTACTGGTTATCTAGGCACGAGCAACGTTATCCCAATCTTCCACACTACTTCGCGGATTGTGTCTTATCTCCTCCATTGTCTGTTTGCAGTTCATATGCAAGACCCTTGGGGGGGGGGGGGAGAAAGACCTATTGAAGACGAACTCTTGGCCCAACTGCTCGAAGGCGAAGAGAATCCACACATACTGATTCCAGAAATCCCCTTTTCACGTCCTAACCCAAATCCTCCACCAGTTCCCAACCAGAAAATGGCCAGAACTAAAACCAAAGCTAGAAAAAGATGCAACCTTAACTCTCCGAGTCAGCCTTCTATTGATGCCCCCTCGACCAGTGGTCGAGGTAAATTCCCTCCTGAAACCGAAGTTCAGAGGCGTGCCCGTCCTCGTCATGCCGACTAGCTGACTGTCGAGTGGCACGTCGTTTCCCCAATTTTGGTGACCATTCGTATGATCGCCAACTATTTAAACAAATACAATCTGATGGGGGTGACCCTGGTCAGACCTTCCATCGACCAGCGAGCCAACCTGCCGGGGGGGGCTTATAGCGCCTGGTCGAGATACCATATCGAGGCGGCCACCCTGCCTCTTCATTCGTTCTTTCAAGGGGTGGCAAACTACTTTGGGGTGGCCCCTTTTCAAATCACCCCAAATGGGTATAGGATGCTGACCGCGCTCTATATCCTCTATAAGCTCAAGAAATGGCCAGCTCCTTCTCCTCATGAGGTCAATTTTCTGTTCGACCTCAAGTCCAACCCCAACCAGGACGGTACGGGGTTCTTCCATTTCTGCCACCAGGAGACCGAACGCACCTTTCTGTCCGACACCACTCACATCTCCAACGTGGGGAAGTACCATCAAGAGTACTTCCTTACGCCTGACATTGCTGCGGAAAATCTGGCCTTCACTTGAGGAGGTAAAGAGAATAATAATCCTTGAACCAGTAGTTTCTGTACTTTGATCTTTTCTTGTCATAATACCTCGTTTTTCCAATGTGTTCCAGGTCCATGGTTATGTCCGACCCCCACTCCAGGAATGGAGTCGAGGGCAGCACTCTTAGCCAGCATGCCAAGTGCTGCTAAGAGTGTTAAGAACTTAATTAATGAGGCTAACCTTAGGTTGGCTGGCCTTCGGGGCTCCCAACTTGCGACTAACGAACTCGCGGCGGGTGGTGTCAATGCCGATGTGGAATCTGAGCAGGGACCCGAGCAGCAACCTCAGGCATCCCCTCCTTGGAAGAGGCCAACTGGGGTTACAATCAGGGAACCTGCTGTTCCCCATCGAGCAGCGGAATCATCGGTCCCCAAAGGCAAGGGGAAACAAAAGGTTGCTGAGCCTACTGAACTATCTGACGACTCGTCGGATGTAAACGGTACATCATTCTCGTTTTTGAATAATCTGCCAATCCCTTTTCATCTATTTGATGGGGATGGCAACTTTAGGAACGCCCCTTCTTTAAATTCAGATTTCTTCCAGGAACTAGGTAGTTCAATAGATAATGTTACGACCAGTAGGTGTAGCTCGGGTACCTTACTTTTGTAATCCTTCTACTCTAATCTCTGTTTTCTCGCGACTCTTTAATCTCATTGTTTGAATTGTTTCTCTTTGTTTCTCATTGTTTGAATTGTTTATCTTTGTGCAGCTCGGGGACTTCTTTGACCACTACCAAGCTGCCGCTGAATCTTCTGTCCCGAAGAAGGACAATAAAAGGGCTCGAGGGGAAAGTAGCAAGACCCCTTCAAAGAAAGCCTGGACAGAAGATGCTCCTGCCACGACCCCTTCCAAGGAGGACTTACCACCTCCGCCCCCCTCTGAGCAGACGACCCCCACGCTCGTCAATCCACGGCCCTCCTCAAAGGCCACAAACAAAGAGACTTTGGACCACTCGTCTGAAGGCTCCCTGTCTAGCCACATAGTTGGCATGGCCAGGGAGAGAATATATCGGCTCTCGAAGCACAAACACAGCCAGACTGCCATCAATGACACTGCCACAATGGACATCGACCAGATCATTAACAGAGGGTTGAATGAGATAGCCAGCGTAAGTCATCTTTTGCTGCTTTGTCGTTTATGCTAGACTTCCCTTCCTAACTCTCATCTTTTCTTCAGGGGTTTTTGTCTTTGACTGCTAGCTGGCGCCGTGCTGGGGCTATGGTCTCTCGAGAGAATAACTTCGACTCCAGGCTTGCCTAGGCTAAGCAAGCGCTTGAGGCTGATAACAAAAAGCTGGTCGTGGAGAACCAGGAGTTGTCTAAGCTGAACGAGCAACTTTGCGAGGACCAAGCCACTCTCACCCAAGAGCTTCAGGAGAGTCAAGGGGCCTTGAAGAAATCCAACGAGGAGCGAAATAAATAGAGGGAAAGTGCTGTACTCAACACCCAAGAGTGTAAGCAGCTCAATCTTGATCTGATCGCCAGCAGAGATGAGGCGAAGAGGCTCGAGGGACAGGTGCAGGAACTTGAGGGGCGCGTTCAGGAGCTTGAAGGGCGCACTCAGGAGCTCAAGGAGGATGGGGCCAGAAATCTGAAGAAGTACAAGGAAGCCACCTTCCTCAGTTTCTACGATTTCTAGAAGCACAACCGAGGGGCCAAAATTAACTATCTCTCCGAGCGGTTGCAAAGAACGCTGATGGCGCAGTGCACTGCTCGGTTGGAGGCAGAGGAGAGAGCTAAGGCCAAGGCCCCTGCTGCTGATGCTAAGGCTGATCCTCCGGCCGACAAGAGCGCTCCTAATCCAGAAGACCCTCCTGCTCCCCAGTAATTTTCTTTTTATTTTTCACAGTTTTTATGGCCCACGGGCCTACTTGTAAAGACAATTTATCTTTCATTGCTGTGAGGGCAACTTTTTACTTATACTTGAATGATTACATCTGAGCAGTACTGCTCGCGGTGTAAAATGTTTTTAATTACATATTTACATCCGAGCACTAATGCTCGTGGTGTAAACGATTGCCTTGCTGATATTACAATATTTCTTTTATTATAATACTTGTTCGCATGGCCGAACTTAGCATAGTACTTTGGTTTGATTTTTCAAAACATAAATTTTGAAAAATGCTCTAAGTACCGTAGCATGCTTTCACTTATTTTGTTCATGTGTTTACATACCTTATGGTACGCTTTGCTATCGATGTACCTTATATGCCCCCCAAGTGATCGAGGAGCTTTAGGTCCTTGGTCACTTGCCTTGACCACGACCTGTTCGAACATTGCTACTCGTAATAGAATTCAACACTTGTAATACAGCAAAACAACACACGTAATGAACAAATACTTGTAAAGATGGATTTACAAAGGTTGGCAAGAATGACTGGCTGCGCACAGTCCCTTATAATCTCGTATTAAAATGGACTAAACATGTTTGTACGAGGGATCTTAAAAAATATCTTACACTTATAAGCGATTAGCCATACAATGTGGCTAACCCTTTTTCAAAACTTGTAAAAAGTAAGAATTAATACAAGCCAGTCCTTTAAGAAGGACTATTCATTGGTAGTACTTACGCAGGTGTTCTCCATTCCAGTAACGTGGAACAAGATCTCCATTTAAGCGTGCAAGTTTATAGGTGTCCGGGTGAAGGACTTCTTCGATTTGGTACGGTTCTTCCTAGTTTGGTCCGAGTACTCTAGTAGTGGGGTCACCGGTATTCAAGAAAACTCGTCGTAGCACTAGATCTCCGACGTTGAATTTTCTTTCTTTTACTTTTGAATTAAAGTACCGGGCGACCGTTTGCTGGTACGCAACTACTCGGAGTTAGGCTTTCTCTCAGTTTTCTTCTATAGAGTCTAGGGACTCCATCATCAATTGGCTGTTTTGATCCTGGTCGTATGTAATTCGTCGATGCGAGGGCGGATCTAACTCGACTGGCAACATGGCTTCATATCCGTATGTTAAGGAAAACGGAGTATGACCTGTCGCTGCTCGATGATAAGTTCTATACGACCATAGGACTTCAGGTAGCTGTTCTGGCCACACTCCCTTAGCGTCTTCAAGTCTTTTCTTCAGGGTGTCCTTAAGCGTTTTATTCACTGCTTCGACCTGCCCGTTCGCTTGTGGATGAGAAACTGAAGAAAAGCTTTTGATAATCCCATGTCTTTCACAGAAGTCGGTGAACAGATCACTGTCAAATTGGGTGCCGTTGTCTGAGACGATTTTTCGAGGCAAACCATATTGGCAAACAATGTTCTTGATGACAAGGTCAAGAACTTTCTTGGTTGTTATGGTAGCGAGTGGTTCAGCTTCGGCCCATTTGGTGAAGTAGTCAACTGCTACGACTGCATACTTTACTCCACCTTTCCTTGTTGGCAATGATCCAATCAAGTCTATTCCCCATACTGCAAAAGGCCAAGGACTCTGCATCTGTTTTAGTTCATTTGGAGCTGCTCGTGGGATTTTGGAAAATCTTTGACACTTATCGCATTTCCGCACGTACTCCGCAGAGTCTTCGTTCATAGTTGGCCAGAAATATCCTTGCCTTAGGATCTTCTTCGCCAAACTTTGCCCCCCAGCGTGATCTCCGCAAAAGCCCTCATGTACTTCCTTCATCAGTTCCTTATCTTTCTCGGGCGTAATACATCTGAGCAGTGGCATGGAATATCCCCTTCAATATAAAACATCATCGACCAATATATATCTCGCAGCCTGCCTTTGAAGAGTTCTGGATTTGTTCCTATCTGTCGGCAGTGTACCGCTGGTCAGATACTCCAAGTAAGGTGCCATCCATGTGTCTTCCATCCGGATTTCCATGCTAGTCACATCTGCTCGTATGCTCGGCTCGCTCAATCTTTCTACTGGCACAATGTTCAAAGTGTCAGCATCTTTCGCGCTTGCGAGTTTGGCTAAGGCATCTGCATTCGAATTCTGGTCTCGAGGTATCTGCTGGAGGGTATACTTCTGGAACTGTGCCAACAAATCTCTAGTTTTATTTATGTAGGCTCCCATTTTGAGACCCCGTGCTTGATATTCCCCTAGAACTTGATTCACCACCAGCTGTGAATCATTGTAAATATCGAGCACTTTTATATC
This sequence comes from Humulus lupulus, assembly GCF_963169125.1. Lineage (NCBI taxonomy): Eukaryota > Viridiplantae > Streptophyta > Magnoliopsida > Rosales > Cannabaceae > Humulus > Humulus lupulus. Next base: position 21,160,146 of record NC_084799.1, on the reverse strand, counting down.
CATGTCTTTTGCCAATCGTAATCCAGCGAGGAGGGCCTCGTATTCGGCTTCGTTGTTCGAGGCTACGAAGTCAAACCTAATGGCGTAGTGAAATCGATGCCCTTCTGGCGTTATCAATATCACTCCTGCTCCTGCGTGAGATTCGTTTGACGACCCATCCGTAAACAACTTCCATGAGGGAGTTTGATCATGAGGCTCAGGTGCATTAGATTTTTCGCATTGCTCGTCGTCCGGGAGTTCGGTAAACTCTGCAATGAGATCGGCCAAGACTTGTCCCTTTACTGCTGCTCACGGTGAATACGTAATATCGAACTGCCTTAGTTCGACTGCCCATTTTAATAGACGCCCAGCCGCCTCTGGTTTTTGGAGGACTTGCCGAAGGGGCTGGTCGGTTAAAACTGTGATAGGATGGGCTTGGAAGTAAGGACGTAGCTTTCTGGAGGCTAGGATTAAGCAATATGCTAACCATTCGATGGGCAGATATCTCAGTTCTGCTCCGATTAGCCTCTTGCTTACATAGTAAACCACTTTTTGTACACCTTCTTCCTCTCGTACTAGTACCGCACTAGCAGCAACTTTAGTGATCGCCAGGTAAATGAACAAAGTTTCTCCTTCGATTGGCTTAGATAAAATGGGAGGCTGTGCCATATGGGCTTTCAAGGCCTGGAAAGCTTGCTCGCAGTCTCCTGTCCATTCAAATTTCTTGTTGCCCCTAAGTAGATTGAAGAAAGGGATACACTTGTCTGTTGATTTGGAAATAAATCTACTTAGGGCCGCAATTCTCCCAGTCAAACTTTGTACATCCTTGATCTTTTCTGGCGATTTCATATCGATCAAGGCTTTTTATCTTGTCGGGGTTGGCCTCGATTCCTCTTGAATTAACAATAAACCCCAAAACTTCCCCGATCAAGGCTTTTATCTGGTACTTGTTCAATACATCGAAACATTCATGCAAATCCTTCACATGTCCTTCCACTTTTTTCGACTTTACCAGCATGTCGTCCACGTATACCTCCATGTTTACGCCGATCAACTCTTTAAACATGTGGTTAACTAGTCGCTGGTAAGTCGCACCTGCGTTTTTCAGTCCGAAGGGCATTACTTTATAACAGTATAATCCCGTATTGGTCCGAAAGCTGGTGTGATCCTCGTTAGGGGGATGCATGCTAATCTGATTGTAGCCCGAATATGCATCCATGAAAGAGAGGATCTCGTGTCCCGCGGTAGCATCGACCAACTGATCGATCCTTGGTAGTGGGAAACAATCCTTCGGGCAGGCTTTATTGAGGTCCGTAAAATCCACACAGGTTTGCCACTTGCCGTTAGGCTTGGGAACCAGTACTGGATTGGAGACCCACGATGGGTAAAATGCCACCCTGATGAACCCATTCTCCATTAATCTCTCCACTTCTTCTTTTAAGGCTCTCGACCGATCCTTATCGAGAAGCCTTCTCTTCTGTTGCACGGGCAGAAAACTCTTTATATTCAGGACATGGCTTATGACTGTAGGATCTATCCCAGCCATGTCTTTGTGCGACCAGGCAAAGACTTCCTGATTCTTCCGCAAAAATTCCACCAGTGCATGTTTCGCAGTGGGTTTTAAGTTTTTCCCGACCTTCACGACTCTGGTCGGGTCCTTCTCGTCAAGTTGGACCTCTTCCAGGTTCTCGACGGGTCCAACATTTTCCTCAAAATCCCCAAAGTGAGGATCTAAATCTCTATCCTCACTTTGGGAAACACCCTATTTGGTGACTCCTTCACCAGATTGGGCTTGCGTATCAATTGCCATCTGCAACCTTTCAGAAGGAGTGCTTTTTGATGTTCCCTTCTTCGCCTTCGTGACCGAGGCGTTGTAGCATTCCCTGGCCTCCCTCTGGTTTTCCAACACGCGTCCTACCCCTGCGTCTGTTGGGAATTTCATGGCTAGGTGCCATATGGAGGTGACGACCCGTAGGTCTACCAGTATAGGTCTTCCAATGACGGCATTGTACGCCGAGGGACAATCGACCACTATGAAAGTAGCGAGTAATGTCCTGGTAGTAAGCGCTGTACCTGCCATCACTGGAAGTCTAATTGACCCTGCAGGGGCGAGTCCCTCGCCAGAGAAGCCGTATATTGTTTGGTTGCAAGGCTCCAAGTCCTTAACGGAAAACTTCATGCGTTCCAAAGAAGACTTGTACAGGATGTTCACTGATCTTCCTGTATCAATTAGCACTCTCTTCACCATCATATTGGCCATTTGGATGTCCACGACCAGCGGATCGGAGTGTGGGAACCGGACATGTTGGGCATCGCTATCAGAGAAGGCTATCTCGCCCTCTTCTGATCGAGCCTTTTTCAGCTCGTGGTCCTCCACAGCCATCATCTCGATGTCCTGGTCGTGGTGCAGGGTCCGAGCATATCGTTCCCTAGCCTTGCCGCTATTTCCCGCGAGGATGGTTAATAGGGTGCCGGCTACAGGATCAGGCTGCAAAGGTGGCGAGCGTTGGCGTGTGGGCGCTTGCTCGTTGCCACCTAGAGCTTATCGTTGGGAATTTCCCAAGGCCCGTACATATCTTTTCAAGTGTCCTTGTCTGATAAGGAACTCGATCTCATCCTTCAACTGGTTGCACTCATTGGTGTCATGCCCGTAGTCGTTGTGATAACGACAGAACTTGGCGGTGTCTCTCCTCGAAATGTCCTTTCGAATGGGGGCAGGCTTCTTGTAAGGCACACTGGAACTCGTGGCCTAATATACCTCTCCCCGGGATTCAACAAGGGCAGTATAGTTAGTGAATCGGGGTTCATAACGATTACCCTTGTTCCTTTTGTTGTCAGAGGTGGAAGGCTCGTTGTGTGGCCGTTTTCCACCATTCTTGCCATTGCCGTTGCCGTTGGATTTTGACCCATTGGCGGCTTTGGCGGGTTCGGCTGTCTCTTTATCTCTGCCTGGGGGTTTTCCTTCATTGGCAATAGCGTCTTCGAGCTTGATATAACGATCAGCTCGATCTAGAAATTCCTGGGTCGTCCTAACCCCATGCTTTCTGAGGCTTTCCCAGAGAGGGGTACGGCGCTTAACTCCTGCCGTTATGGCCATCATTTTGCCTTCATCACCCACCGTTTTTGCTCCGGAGGCTGCTCGCATAAAACGCTGAACGTAGTCTTTCAGCGATTCTCCATTTTGCTGGCGTATCTCGACCAGCTGATTTGCCTCGGTAGGGTGCACGCGACCCGCATAGAACTGTCCGTAAAAACCCTTTACGAACATTTCCCAGAAAATTATACTTGCAGGAGGGAATTTAAAAAACCACTCCTGTGCAGCGTCAGAAAGTGTTGCAGGGAAGATCCTGCACCGTGCGTCTTCGGACACCTTCTGAATGTCCATTTGTATCTCAAATTTGTTGATATGAGATACCGAGTCACCATACCCGTCAAAGTTTGGAAGCGTAGGCATCTTAAACTTACTAGGAGTTTCCGCCATGGCTATCCTTTGGATGAAAGGAGTACCTTTTCTCCTATCATGGTTGATATAAGATGTTCTTCCCTCGACTAGCTGCTGCACTGCCTGGTTGAGGGCATCTATCTGGGCCTGCACAGCGCTAGGGATGGCCGTGGCCTCTGGTGCTGGGGGGACGTACTCGCCGTGTCGCTCACGGCGATCATTGAGTATATCTCTTAAATCCTCATCTCTTCTCCGCTGCTCGCTAGCTCCGAGCTGGTTGAAGACATTATTTTGCCTGGGCTGCCCCCCAGCGTCCCGTCTGTCGGGTTGGTCATCCTGAGGTGGCTTGCTTCTGCCTCCCCCTCTTTCTTTATCCCTCCGACTAGCATTCCCTCTACCCGAGTCGGCTTCGTTATAACCATGGCCATCTCTGAATCTTGATTGGCTATGGTGGGATCGACTATTCCCTCGATGGCCCTCCCGGGCTGGAACCTCCCGAGCGTTAGAGGGTGGTCTGCGTTGGTTGTTAGGTCCCCGTGCATTATCATGCCGTGGGGGGCCTCGGACCGTAGAGCCTAACTCTGAATTCCTCCTGTTACCAGGAGGATGCTGTCCTCTGTTCGGAAGATTTGGCTCATCGCCCCTATGGCATCTAGGACTACGAGGCTGCTGCTCGTTCCTATTCTGCCTCTGCTGTGGGGGATTGCAGCGACCAGCTTGGGATGGAGGCTGCTCCTTAGGGTCCATCAGCGGGACATCGTCATGGGGCACCTGTGGCTTCTCGGGCCTTTGTGGGCTCGAGGGCTGGACAGGCGGGCTAGGATTGGGACCCCTGTGGGGTGGCCCATTTGCGGGTTGATCAAGCTGTGAGGCAGGTGGTGTGATGACGAAATACGCTTGACGTGGATAAAAACGTTGAAAAGAATGTGATGACGAAAAATAATAAAGACACAAGATTTTATAGTGGTTCGGCCCCAGGATATGGTAATAACCTACGTCCACTTGAATTGTTATTGAAATAAGATCCAAAGGGGTGATCAAAGAACTGGGGTTCAATGAGTTTCACTAACCTCTGAAGAAGAAAATACAATTATTCTAGTGTAATCTCTCTAATCTCAAATGACCTTTTTTGCTCAAAAGAAAAGGTTCGGATCCTCTTCCCTGAGCCCTCTTCTTCTATTTATAAGCTCAGGGAGGATTTACATTGATTTGTTACAGATATTCTTTCCTAAATAGTTGGATACTCAGGAAATCATGGGAGATAATTTCGGATTCCATCATAACTGCCTAAGATTTCCTCCGCGTATAATGTTCATATGACCAGTCTGGTCATATGAAGAAACCGATCGAATGATACTGGATGTCTTCCTGGTCGATAGTCGAACACAGATTTAGACAGGTGTCAGCCACGTGTAATTAATGCCTGCCATGTCATTCATTTCTTATTTTAGGGATAACAAGAGCTTAATACAATATTGTTTGAAATATCAATGGCGAAAACTACCAAGAAGACTGGACAAGCGGCTAGCGCTGCACCATCTCACTCGCCTCCTCCCCCTCCAAACGTGGCTGAAGATGAGCCTCATCTGGAATTTGATGAGGAAGAGTTAGATTCCAAGGCGCTGAGGAATACCCTGGGGGTATTGCAGGATGAACTGGCCAGTATGAGGGCCAGCCAGGAAAGTGCTACCGAGATTATGGCACGGCAGCAACAAGAGATTGAACGATAGCGCCTGGAACTGAGTGAAAGGCAGGCGGAGATGGACCGTCGCCAGAGGGAGGCTATGGCAGCCCTCGAAGCAGCCCTACAGTTGGCTAGGAATCAGGTTGTACCTGTATCGCAGCCTGGTCAACCTACAAATGGGCCGCCCCAAAGGGGTCCTAATCCTAGCCCGCCTATCCAACCCTCGAGCCCCCAAAGGCCCGAGCAGCCACCGATGCCTCAGAACGATGTCCCGCTAAGGGACCCTGAGGCACAACCTCCATCCCAGGCTGGTCGTGGCAATCCCCCGTAACTAAGGCAGAATAGGGCCGGGCAGCCGCCCCGCAGTCCTAGACGCCATAGGGGTGACGAGCCAAACCCTCCGAGCAGAGTACAGCGTCCTTCTGGCAACAGAAGGAACTCAGAGACAGGCTCTGCGGTCCGAGGCCCCCCATAGCATGATAATGCACGGGGACCTACCGAACAACGCAGGCCACCCTCTAACGCTCGGGAGGTTCCAGCCCGGGAAGGCAACCGAGGGAACAGTCGATCCCATCATAGCCAATCAAGATTCAGAGATGGCCATGATTATAATGAGGCCGACTCAGGCAGAGGAAACGTCGGTCGGAGAAATGAGGAAAGAGGTGGGGGCAAAAGCCTACCACCTAGGGATGACCAACCCGAAAGACGTGACGCTGGGGGGCAGCCCAGACAAAATAATGTCTTTAACCAGCTCGGAGCTAGCGAGCAGCGGAGAAGAGACGAAGATTTAAGAGATGTACTCAACGATCGCTGGGAACGGCACGAAGAGTACGTACCCCCAGCACCAGAAGCCCCAACGATTTCTGGCGCCGTGTAGGCCCAGATAAATGCCCTCAACCAGGCAGTGCAACAGCTGGTCGGGGAAGAACATCTTATATCGATCATGATAGGAGAAAGGGCACTCCTTTCGTCCAGAGGATAACTATGGCAGAAACTCCTAGCAAGTTTAAGATGCCTACGCTTCCAAACTTTGACGGGTATGGTGACCCGGTATCTCACGTCAACAAATTTGAGATACAAATGGACATTTAGAAAGTGTCCGAAGACGCTCGGTGCAGGATCTTCCCTGCAACACTTTCTGATGTTGCGCAGGAGTGGTTTTTCAAATTCCCTCCTGCAAGTATAGTTTCCTGGGAAATGTTCGTGAAGGAATTTTACGGACAATTCTATGCGGGTCGTGTGCACCCAACTGAGGCAAATCATCTGGTCGAAATACGCCAGCAAGATGGAGAATCACTGAAAGATTACGTCCATCGTTTCATGCGAGCAGCTGCTGGAGCGAAAACAGTGGGGGACGAAGGCAAGATGATGGCCATAACAGCAGGGGTTAAGCACCGCACGCCCCTCTGGGACAGCCTCAGAAAGCATGGGGTCAGGACTACCTAAGAATTTTTGGATCGAGCTGATCGATATATCAAGCTCGAGGATGCCATCGCCAATGAAGGAAAGCCCTTAGGCAAAGATAAGGGGACTACCGAGCCCGCCAAGGCCGCCAATGGGTCCAAACCCAACGGCAACGGCAAAGGCAACGGGAACGGCAATGGAAATGGCAAGAATGGGGGGAAACGGCCGCACAATGAGCCTTCCACCTCTGACAATAAATGAGCCAAGGGAAATCGTTATGAACCTCGGTTCACTAACTACACTGCCCTTATTGAGTCTCAGGGAGAGGTGTATTAGGCCACGAGTTCCAGTATGCCTTATAAGAAACCTGCCCCCATTCGAAAGGATATTTCGAGAAGAGACACTACCAAGTTCTGTCGTTATCATAACGACTACGGACATGATACCAATGAATGCAACCAGTTGAAGGATGAAATCAAGTTCCTTATTAGACAAGGACACTTGAGAAGATATATACGGGCCTCGGGAAATTCCCAACGAGAAGCTCCAGGTGGCAACGAGCATGCGCCCACACGCCAACGCTCGCCACCTTTGCAGCCTGACCCCGTAGCTGGCACTTTACTCACCATCTGTGGAGGCCCGCACCTCGCGAGAAGCAGTGGAAAGGCGAGGGAACGATATGCTCGGACCCTACGTCATGACCAGGACATCGAGATGATGACTGTGGAGGACAGGGAATCAAAGAAGGCTCGATCAGAGGATGGTGAGATAACTTTCTCTGATAGCGACGCCCAGCATGTCCGGTTCCCACATTCCAATCCGCTAGTCATGGACGTTCAAATCGCCAACATGATGGTGAAAAGGGTACTAGTTGATACAGGAAGTTCAGTGAACATCTTGTACAAATCTTCGCTGGAACGCATGAAGTTGTCCGTTAAGGACTTGGAGCCCTGCAACCAAACAATTTACGGCTTCTCTGGTGAGGGACTCCCCCCAGCAGGGTCAATCAGACTTCCAGTGACAGCAGGTACAGCGCCCGCTACCAGGACATTACTCGTTACATTTATAGTAGTCGATTGTCCTTCGGCGTACAATGCTGTCATTGGAAGGCCCATACGGGTTGTAGGGGTGAGCATCGGTCGGTTTGGGCGGTTTTTTCACAAAAAAAATCCAGAATTCGGTTTTCGGTTCGGATTGGTGCAATCCAAAAACCGACCGAACCAAACCAGTTTAAAAAAAAACCGACCGTTTTGGACCGCGGTTTGGTCGGTTAAACCGACCAAACCGAATTGATTATTTTTTATTTTTTTTTGAAAGTTTTAGTTAAAAAATTAAAAATTTTGGATTGTTAGAATCCATTTTTGTATGTTTTTAAAACATAAATATATAGAACATAATTACATTTACAAGAGCCTTAAGTTTTTTTTTTTATTAAAAATTTTAATAATTAATAATTATATAATATTATATTATTATTTTATTGTGTTCGGTCGGTTTCGGTTTTATTGGTCGGTTCACCCAAAATTTCCAAACCGACCGAACAGTGGCGGTTTGCATCGTCGGCGGTTTTTTCGGTTTTCGGTTTTGGTTTTTTCGGTGTTCGGTAGGTCAGTGTACACGGTTTTTTCAGTTTTTCGGATTTTATGCTTAGCCCTAACTGGTTGATCTTCGGGCTGTCACCTCAGTGTGGCACTTGGCCATAAAATTCCTGACAGACGCAGGGGTAGGACACGTGTTGGGTAATCAGAGAGAAGCAAGGGAGTGCTACAACGCCTCAGTCATAAAGGCGAAGAGGGGAATGCCAAAGGGCACTCCCACAGATAGGTTGAAAATGGCTATTGATACTCAAGCCCAATCCGGTGATGGAGTCACCAAATAGGGTGTTGCCCAAAGTGAGGATAGGGATTTAGATCCTCGCTTTGGGGATTTTGAAGAAAATGTTGGACCCGTCGAGGACCTGGAAGAGGTCAAACTTGACGAAAAAGACCCGACCAGAGTTATGAAGGTCGGGAAAAACTTAGAAGCAACCACAAAGCATGCACTGGTGGAATTTTTGCGGAAAAACCAGGAAGTCTTTGCCTGGTCGCACAAAGACATGACTGGGATAGATTCTGCAGTTATCAGCCATGTCCTGAACGTAGACAAGAGTTTTCCACCCGTGCAACAAAAAAGAAGGCTGCTTGATAAGGATAGATCGAAAGCCTTAAAAGAGGAAGTTGAAAGACTGAAGGAGAATGGATTCATCCAGGTGGCGTTTTATCCATTGTGGGTCTCTAATCCAGTACTGGTTCCCAAGCCTAACGACAAATGGCGAACCTATGTGGATTTAACAGACCTTAATAAAGCCTGCCCAAAGGATTGCTTCCCACTCCCAAGGATCGACCAGCTGGTCGATGCAACTACAGGACATGAGATCCTCTCCTTCATGGATGCATACTCAAGGTACAATCAGATTAGTATGCATCCCACTGACGAGGATCACACCAGCTTTCGGACCGATACGGGGTTATACTGTTATAAAGTAATGCCCTTCGGACTAAAAAACGCAGGTGCGACCTACCAGCGATTGGTTAACCACATGTTTAAGGAGTTGATAGGAGTAAACATGGAGGTATATGTGGACGACATGTTGGTAAAGTAAAAAAAAACAGAAGGACATGTGAAGGATTTGCAAGAATATTTCGATGTATTGAACAAGTACCAAATGAAATTAAATCCTCTCAAATGTTCCTTCGGAGTCGGATCAGGGAAATTATTGGGGTTTATTGTCAATTCAAGAGGAATCGAGGCCAACCCCGACAAGATAAAAGCCCTGATCGACATGAAATCGCCAGAGAAGATCAAGGATATGCAAAGTTTAACTGGAAGAATTGCCGCACTAAGTAGATTCATTTCCAAGTTGACGGATAAATGCGTCCCTTTCTTTAATCTACTTAGAGGCAACAAGAAGTTTGAATGGACAGGAGACTGCGAGCAGGATTTCCAAGCCCTAAAAGCCCATATGGCACAACCTTCTATTTTATCAAAGCCTATCGACAGAGAAACTCTGTTCATCTACTTGGCGATCACCGAAGTTGCTGCTAGTGCGGTACTGGTACGAGAAGAAGAAGGCGTACAAAAGGCGGTTTACGATGTAAGCAAGAGGCTAATTGGAGCAGAGTTGAGGTATCCTCCCATCAAAAGATTAGCCTATTGCTTAATCTTGGCCTCGAGGAAGTTACGTCCTTACTTTCAAGCCCATCCAATTACAGTCTTAACCGACCAGCCCCTTCGGCAAGTTCTGCAACAGCCTGAGGCAGCTGGACGCTTATTAAAATGGGCAGTCGAACTCGGGCAGTTTGATATTACATATTCACTGCGAACAGCAGTAAAAGGATAAGTCTTGGCTGATCTTATTGCCGAGTTCACTTAGCTCCCAGACAACGAACAGTGCGAAGAGTCTAGTGCGCCTGAGCCCCAGGATAAAGCTCCCTCATGGAAGTTATTCACGGATGGATCGTCCAACGAATCTCACGCAGGAGCGGGAGTGATATTGATAACGCCAGAAGGGCATCAATTTCACTACACTATTAGGTTCGACTTCATTGCATCAAATAATGAAGCCGAATATGAAGCACTCCTCGCTGGGTTAAGATTGGAAAAAGACATGAGTATAAAGGTGCTGGATATTTACAGTGATTCACAGCGGGTAGTGAATCAAGTTCTAGGGGAATATCAAGCACGAGGCCTTAAAATGGTGGCCTACTTAAACAAAACTGAGATCTGTTGGCTCAGTTCGAGAAATATACCCTCCAGCAAATACCTCGGGATTAGAATTCGAACGCAGATGCCTTAGCCAAACTCGCAAGCGCGAAAGACGCTGACACTTTGAATATTGTGCCAGTAAAAAGATTATGCGAGCCGAGTATACGAGCGAATGAGACTAATATGGAAATCCGAATGGAAGATACATGGATGGCACCTTACTTGGAGTATCTTAAAAATGGATTACTACCAACAGATAGAAACAAAGCCAGAACTCTTCAAAGGCAGGCTGCTAGGTATATACTGGTCAATGGTGTTCTGTACCGAAGAGGATATTCCATGCCACTGCTCAGATGTATTACACCGGAAAAGGCTAAAGAGCTGATGAAGGAGGTACATGAAGGCTCTTGTGGGGATCACATTGGGGGGCAAAGTTTGGCAAAAAAGATTTTAAGGCAGGGTTACTTTTGGCCGACTATGAACGAAGACTCAATGGAGTTTGTGCGAAAATGCGATAAGTGTCAAAGATTTTCCAAGATCCCATGTGCAGCTCCCAACGAGTTAAAACAAATACAGAGTCCTTGGCCTTTTGCAGTATGGGGAATGGACTTGATTGGATCCCTGCCAACGGGAAAGGGTGGAGTGAAGTACGCAGTCGTAGCAGTCAACTACTTCACCAAATGGGCCGAAGCTGAGCCGCTCGCTACCATAACGACCAAGAAAGTTCTTGACTTCGTCATCAAGAAATTTTTTTGCCGATATGATTTGCCTCAAAAAATTGTCTCAGACAACGACACCCAATTTGACAGTGACTTATTCACAGACTTCTACGAAAGAAATGGCATCGTCAAAAGCTTTTCTTCAGTCGCGCATCCACAAGCAAATGGTCAAGTCGAAGCAGTAAATAAAACGCTTAAGGACACCCTGAAGAAAAGACTCAAAGATTCTAAAGGAGCGTGGCCAGAACAGTTTCCCGAAGTCCTCTGGTCGTATAGAACGTCCCATCGAACAGTGACAGGTCATACCCCGTTTTCCTTAGCATACGGGTATGAAGCGATGTTGCCTATCGAGTTAGATCCCCCCTCACACCGACGAACTACATATGACCAAGACCAGAATAGCCAACTGATGATGGAGTCCCTAGATTCACTTGAAGAGAAACAGGAAAAAGCCCAACTCCGAGTAGCTGCGTACCAGCAAAAGGTCGCCCGGTATTTTAACTCAAAGGTGAAAGAAAGAAAATTCAACGTCGGAGACCTAGTAATACGACGAGTTTTCCTAAACACTCGCGACCCAACTGCTGGAGTACTCGGTCCAAACTGGGAAGGACCTTACCAGATTGAGGAAGTCCTTCATCCAGGCACATACAAGCTTGCACGCTTAAACGGAGATCTCGTTCCACGCTATTGGAACGGAGAACACCTACGCAAGTATTACCAATAAACAGTCCTTTTAAAGGACTGGCTTGTATTAATTTTTACTTTTTACAAGTTTTGAAAAAGGGTTAGCCACGTTGTATGTCTAATTGCTTATAAGTGTAAGATCTTTTTAAAATCACTCGTAAAGACATGTTTACTCCATTTTTAATACGAGATTATAAGGGATTGTGCGCAGCCAGTCATTCTTGCCAACCTTTGTAAATTTATTTTTACAAGTATTTGTTCATTATGTGTGTTGTTTTGCTGTATTATAAGTGTTATGTTTCCTATCGAGCAGTAATGTTCGAACAGGTCGTGGTCAAGGCAAGTGACCAAGGACCTAAAGCTCCTCGATCACTTGGGGGGCATATAATGTACATCGATAGCAAAGTATACCAAGAGGTATGTAAACACACGGACAAAATGAGTGAAAGCATGCTACGGTACTTAGAGTATTTTTCAAAATCTATATTTTGTTAAATCAAGCCAAAGTACTATGCTAAGTTCGGTCATGCGAACAGATGTTATAATAGACAAAAATATTATAATATCAAAAAGCATTCTTTTACACCACGAGCAGTACTGCTCGGATGTAATTGTTTAATTAAAAGTAAAGCTGCCCTCGCAGCAATAAAAACAAATTGTCTTTACAATACGACTCGTGGGCCATGAAAACGAAATAAAAGAAAAAAAAATATTATTGAGGAGCAGGAGGGTCCTGAGGATTGGGAGGAGTGCCTTGGTCAGCCGAGGGACCAGCTTCAGCATCAGCGGCAAGCACTTTGGCCTTCTCTTCTTCTTCCAGCCGGATGGCGCACTGCGCCATCAGAGTCCTCTTCAACTGCTCGGACAGGTAGTTGAAGTTGGCCTCCCATTTGTGTTTCCAGAATTCGTAGAAGCAGAGGTGAGTGGCCTCCTTGTACTTCTTCAAATTCTTGGCCCCGTCCTCCTTGAGCTCCTGCACTCGCTTCTCAAGCTCCCTCATCTCCTGCCTGCTGGCGGTCAGATCAAGCTCAAGCTGCTTACATTCTTGGGTGAGGAGCTTGGCACTTTCCCTAAAATTTTCCCGGGGGTCGTTGGCTTTCTTCAAGGCATCTTGGGCATCTAGAAGCTCCTGGGTGAGAGTAGCTTGGTCCTTGCACAGTTTTTCGGCTTGTTTGGACATCTCCTTATTCTCCTCGAGCAGATTGTTGTAGTCAGCCTCAAATGCTTGCTTAGTCTGGGCAAGCCTGGAGTCGAAGTTCTTTCCCCGAGAAACCAACGCCCCGACACAGTGCCAGCTAGCAGTTAAAGTTAGCAGCTCCTGAAGACAAAGAATGAGATAAAATAAGGAAAAGAAATCATACATAAATGATAAAGTAGCAGGAGACTACTTACGCTAACTATCTCGTTCAACCCTCTGTTGACGACCTGATCAGCCTCCATTGAAGCAGTTTCAGTGATGGCAGCCTGACTGCGTCTCTGCTTCGAGAGCTTGTATATCCTCTCCCGGCAGAGCCGACCACGAAGCTAGGCAGGGAGCCTTCGGGCAAGTTGTTCAATGCCTCCTTGTCAACAACCTTAGAAGAAGGCTGTGGGTTGACAGGAGTAGGAGTCGTCTGCTCGGAGGGGGGCGAAGGTGGTGAGTTCTCCTTGGAAGGGGCGGTGGCTGGAGCATTGTCTGTTCGAGCCTTCTTCAAGGGGGTCTTGCTGCTTTCCCCTCGAGCTCTCTTGCTATCCTTCTTCGGGACAGAAGAGGCAGTGGCATCCTGATAGTGCTCAAAGACGTCCTCGGAGTCCATACCTGCACAAAAAGAAGCAACACAAGCAGTAAGACTAAATGGTCATGTAGGATAAAAGAATAGAAGTAAAAGGATTATAAGTAAAGTACCCGCGCTTCAACTACTGGTCGTAACATTATTTACTGAACTACCTAGTTCCTGGAAGAAATCTGAATTTAAGGAGGGAGAATTCCAAAAGTTTCCATCCCCATCAAATAGATGAGAAGGAATTGGAAAATGATTTAAAAGCGAGATTATTGTACCGTTTTCATCCGACGAGTCGTCAGAAAGATCGGTAGGCTTAGCAGCCTTTTGTTTTCCTTTGCCCTCGGGGGCCAAGGGTTTCTCCACACGACGAGGGATGGTAGGTTCCCTGATCGTAACCCTAGTTGGTCTCCTCCGCGGAGGAGATGCTTGGGGTTGCTGCTCGGGTTCCACTTCGGCTTGGGCGTTCTCCGCCGAAGGTTCGCTTGTCGCTGGTTGAGGATTCCAAAGGCCGACCAGCCTAAGGTTAGCCTCAGTAACTAAATTTTTGACACTCTTTTTAGCATTCGGCATGCTGGCTAAGAGTGCCGCTGTAACGCCCTGGATAGCCAAGACTGTTACACTGTGTGTTTATAAAGTGCCAGACTTGCTAATCAAGTCATTTTATTGAAAGCGTGTCATCAAAACTGTAAAGGAGCTGTTTTGGTCACAAAAGCCACGTTTTCATTAAGAAGCATTTCTTGTTTACACGGGATCCCCAAAAATATCAAGTTTAAAGACTGTATACAAAAGTCATAAAGTTTAGATACAATAACAAGCCATATTAAGGAAAAACGAACAGTTAGGCAATCCCTGTCCTGATCCACTCCTCGACCGTGGTGATCGAGCAGCTGGCTATGTACATTCTGTTAGGAATGAGTTTCCTAATACGCAGCGGAAAGGTGGTGTGGTTGGCCCAGTGTACAACAAAATTTTTGTAACATATTTAAACTACCTTTAAATATGCGGATCCATTAATATACATACATTAATCATAAGCAAGATAGTGATAGAAATCATACCTCTTGAAGCCTATCAAGTGTCCTTGCTATCTTCTCGTATTTAGAACGATCTTCCTATCCAAGCCGCTCCACGTACTCACACCAAGATCTTCCAAAGCGTTCTCTACACCTCAAGAAATGTGTGGGCACTTAGAGAATGAAGGATAGTTTATTTGTGATTCTTCTTGATGTACTCAACACATGAGATCAAGAGAATAGGCCTGAGAATTGGTTCTTTATTTTTAGGGAGAGAAAACTATCGTTCTATTTTCACAGAGCGAAATTGTCAGAGTAGTCTCACTCTCACTTCTCTTATTTTTGAATAATAATCTGATCAGTCTTACTTAACAGAATATATTCAAAATTTAAAAAATAAATCTGTAACCATTTTACAATTTACTTTTTAATTAACTAATTATTTCATTAATGAAAAAAATCCAAAAACCAAATTTTGAATTATCCATTAATTAATTAATTAAATAAATAAAATTGAAAATCCCATCCCTGAAAAATACCATGCCCTACACGCCACACACAGTCTATGGACTGTGTGTGAACGTGTAGCTTCCTAATTTCTAGGGATATTAGTTTTTCAAATTTTATTTAATTATTTATTCAAATTTCTTTGTCAGATAAGATCTAACAACCTGATAGCTAATTCAAATTTGAATTCAAATTAACTATCTTTTTAATTAATTATCAAATATAATTAATTATTTGAATAAATATCAATCTTTTAAATTCAAATCCAACTTGAACTTATCAGATTATCATCTCCCACTCAAATAAAGATATTTAATTAATTCTACTAATTAATTAAACCCAAATTTTCGAAATTAAATATTTAATTTATTATAATTTCAAAAAATTATAATTAATTAATTATTTAATTAAATTTCGAAAATTAATTTAATTATTTAGTATAATTTCGAAAATTATACAATAATTAAATATTAATTAATTTTGTTAACTACAACTAATTTGTAATTAATTAATTAATCACTATTATCATATAATTGCATATTTGGCCTGAAGAACAAATTTCTTCTTAAATATGTCTTTAAACTATTTTCCCTTCATATCAACTCTTACCTTGAACAGTGTTGATAGATCCGCTATGGGGACCTATGGACCTATAATTCCAAGCTCCAATAAATTTGAGATTATTAATTAAATAATCTTAATTTATTAATCTCATGATTATTCCACTATAAATATGAGACTGCACTCTTGTAATTATAGACATTTCATTTACTGAGTACTTTATAATCATAAAGCGTCCATTGATATAATCATTGCATACAACTTGACCCTCTAATAATGGTTCATAATTAATCGGGAATAAAATTACCGTTTTACCCTTTTAATTATCTCTTGTTTCCTTAAGTACCATTGACTCTACTAGTGAAGGTTAATTCATAACTAAATTATGAATTTGAGCTCAATAACCTTTCAGTCCCAAAAGTCAACCCTTAAGAGAACCATCATTCAATCTCTTGCGATAAGGTATAGATTCCATATCTGTATACTATGTCCCCAGCCATCTATATTAATGAGTTCCCAAAACAAAAGTTTTTAGCCTGATCATTCTGACAGACCCTAACAAGTGAATCAAAGAACTCATATAACATAAACAGGAGTTCATAGTAACTTCAGGATTAAGATCTATTTGTATATGATCACCAGTTGATATATTTAATTAATACTTCGAAACGGTATTTAACTAAGTATTAATAAACATATCTGGTCCAGTTCTATATATTCTCTAATATATAAAGCACCTCCACTAAAGTGTCCTACCACACTAGTGATCCGGATCTAGATCACATGTATTCATAATACTAGTGGACCGTACTTGCAGTAATTAATCTAAAGATTCCATAACTTTATTTTACTGCGAACTATTCAAGTTCATTTATCTCAAACACAATCCTCTCGTACTAATACGTGTTTGAGATTACATACATGAACTTAGGAATTTTCCTGATATTTACATAATATTATCATAGAATAATATAGTCCATAAAATATATGCATAACAAATTCAATTTATTTATTTATTTCATAAAAACAATGTCCACTACATATGCTTTCAGGGCACATCTCCAACACATTCCACCCCGAAGCTCTCCATCTCAGGCTTGGTCCAACCTGCCTTTGCCTTTACCTGCACCACGTAGCACCCATGAGCCAAGGCCCAGCAAGAAAACACAACAACAGAGCATAAGCAATCAACAGACAAATCGATATCCCACGTTGCATCCCAAGTTCTCAAACATATAATCATTCAGTATAACCAAGTATTCAACATACTAAACATATCAACTCATATCATATATCACTGCACAAATGATAACTAGGGCTAGCGCTCTCAGGCTGCTCCCTCAGTGAATATTAAACCGAGTTCAGTGGCCAAGCCGCGCCCTATGTGCAAATATTATGTACGACACTCTTAGGTCGCTTTTACATGCCCCATGGCATAATACCATCATTGACACGATACAAATATCGGGAGCACTTAGTCCCATCACAAACATATAACCAGGTGCAGTTTTCTTACCTTTCAACTCACTAGCTTTGATCCCTCGACTCCTTGAGCACGATCCCCCTCGAGCCCTAGCGCTCACCTAAACACAACCATAGGCCAAAGTCATCATCAATCCTCAAGTCCAAAACCTAGCCTCGGGGCCAATCCTGAGCCCCCGAGAAGTCCTAGTTCCACCAAACAAGGTGGTGGAATCAAACCCCAAACCCTTGGTCAAAAACTCTTGCAAACAACCCTAAAATCCCCTTCAGAAGACAGGGTAGCGCTACAGCGCTCATGGGAGGGCGCTACAGCGCTCATGGGAGGGCGCTACAGCGCTACAAACAGAAGAAAAACCCCCTCAGCAAGCTTGGCCTAGCACTACAGCGCCCAAAGGCTAGCGCTGTAGCGCTAGTCACAGACAGGCTAACACCAGTTTTTCCTTCGTGCAATTTCCTCAAACCAACCTCAACCAATACTCCTCCAAATATTTCCCAAACTCAAAAGCAACCTTATGACCATACTCCAGTCATCCTAAGCACCCCAAATACCTAGAACTCAAGCACATGCATCCCCAAACTCAAAATTCACCATAGCCACTTCTAGACACTAAAACTCAGCAGAAACCAGTTGAACAACAAAGTTAGAGTTTAGAATTTATACCTTTGGTGGAATTTCGACCTCAAGTTGCCTCTAGACTTCCTTGGCTTGCTCTTCCTTAACCGTTGGCTCCAACTTTCCTAAAATTCCCCATCAACACAACTTAGATATCTTAGCTAGGAACCAAAACCAGAGCTGAAGAAACTTACAGAATTTTACCTCAAGTGTTGATGACCTCTTGCTAAACCTCTGAAAATTCCTCAAACCTAGCTTAGGATCCTTGATGCTTAGTCTATCCCAGCTCCCCTCTGAGCTTTGCTCCAAGAAAATCCCAGAAAAGTGGTGAGAGAACCACAAACCGACCCAAGAGAGTGCAACTCTGTTTTTCCCTTCCTTTTCTCTTTTCTTTCTTTTTCCTTCTTTTCTATCTTCTAGACTTCTATAACTTTCTACAATTCCCACTAACATAAAGCCTCAGTAATTTCCCCTCTTTAGAAAGCCAAATGACTTCAATGCCCTCCCTTTTATTTCTAACCCTTTAATCCACTTAAGGGCATTCTAGTCATTTTACCCAATTCCCGCTAACTCCTCGAGTGTCTCTAATATTTCCCGCTTAACTCTCGATACCCAATTAATCACCAATAATATTCCTCAATGTCAAGATAGACTCCAGTATACTCACTAAATTCCCATTTATACCCCTGAGCTCACCCCGAGCCGGGTATAAATCTCCGCCATGACTTTCGCTACTTTGCTCACTAGGATCGTCTCGAGTCACAGATCACAGATACATCCACATAATAATGTGGTCTCGACAGTTATCACATATATTAAAGCAGTTATGCCCATAATGGCCAAAATTACGATTATGCCCTTCTAACCTAATCAGGGCCTACATGCATACTAATACACATAGTCATGCACCTCAAATATTCAAATAATCATATAAGATGCTTTAAATCATAATCATGCATCTTAATCATTAAAGTCACACATAATTCCCATTATGCCCTCCAGGCACACTAATCAAGGCCCTTAAGCCTTATTAACTAATTTGGGTCGTTACAGCCGCCCTTGACTCCATCCCTGGAGTTGGGGTCGGACGTAACCATGGGCCTGGAACACAGTGGAATGTCAAGACATTGTGGCAGAAAAACACTAAGCGA
This sequence comes from Humulus lupulus, assembly GCF_963169125.1. Lineage (NCBI taxonomy): Eukaryota > Viridiplantae > Streptophyta > Magnoliopsida > Rosales > Cannabaceae > Humulus > Humulus lupulus. The sequence continues at coordinate 21,141,400 of NC_084799.1, read as the reverse complement.
AGAAGCTAGTGGCATAAGAATTTTTACCTCCTCGGGTGAAGGCCAGGTTATTTGCAGCTAAGTCGGGAGTATGGAAGTATTCCTGATGATACCTCCCCACGATGGAGATGTGAGTAGTGTCAGACAAGAAAATGCGGCCAGTTTCTTGATGACAAAGATGGAAAAACCCCGTGCCTTCTTGGTTGGGGTTGGACTTAAGGTCAAAGAGAAAGTTGACCTCGTAGGGAGTGGGCTCTGGACATTTTTTGAGTTTGTAAAGGATATAGAGTGCGGCCAACATTCTATATCCATTTAGGGTGATTTGAAAGGGGGCAACTCCAAAATAATTTGCCACCCCCTGAAAGAACGAGTGAAGAGGCAAGGTGTCACCTGCCTCAATGTGAAACTGCAACCAGGCGCTGTAGGCCCCACCTGGCAGGTTGGCCCTCTCATCGATAGAAGGTCTGACCAGGGTCACCCCTGTCAGTTTGTACTTATTTAAGTAGTTGGCGATCATTCGTATCGTCACTCTACTCTGGGGAACAACATGCCACTCGACATCCGGCTGAGCAGCGTGTCGAGGACAGGCATGCCTTTGTACATTGGCATCAGGAGCATTTTCACCTCGACCACTGGTCGAGGGGGCATCAGTAGTAGGCTGGCCTAAGGAGTTAGGGGTTTTCCTTTTTTGAGCTTTTTTTTTTGTTCGAGCCATTCTCTGGTTTGGGACTGGAGAAGGGTTTGGGCTAGGGCGAGAAAAAGGGATATCTGGTATCAGAGTAGAGGGGTATTCTTCACCTTCAAGCAGCTGAGCTAGGAGGTCATCTTCGATGGGTCTTTCTCCTCCCCAAGGTTCTTGCATATGAACTGCAAATAGACAAAGGAGGAGATAAGACACATAGCTTGCGGAGTTATGTGGGAGATTGGGATAACGTTGCTCGCGTCTATTGACCAGCAGCATCCTACCAATACACTAAGTTTGGTGCTAACAGTTCGAAAAACGGATCAAAAATGAAATAAAATGTTTCTGAAAAGGAACTTTTTCAACTCCTAAAGGGCGGGAAAAAACCCAGTTTTTTCAACTAGCTTAAAGATTGAATTTTTACGTCGATCTTACGCTCTAAACCTATGATCCTTACTATCGAACTAGTCCTAACTTATGTAAAGCGGAAATACAGTCTCTTATCAAGCATTAGATGGTTTATACAAAAATCCGCATAATTTCTACTCAAGAACGCAGGAAATCGCAAAGCACAGTAAACAGCATGCATGGCATAATGAAGAGTTTCAAAGACGAAGTGATTACCTGGGCAAAGGGTGGAGATTCGAAAAAGGTAGAAATTCCGAGTCGGAAAGGCCTTCAGTATGACGTCTGAATGGTGTCAAAATTCTGGGCTCTGGGGCAAAGTTCTTGAAGTTCTTGACTGGAATGGTGAGTAAAAAATTGTAAGAAAAATAAAAAGGTTACTTATAGAGGCTGAAGTATGGCAAAAAGTGGCAATCATGACTTTCCCATTTTTGAAATGTGGGGGAGTGTATAAGCCGTCGAATTGATTTCTTGAAAACCGAAAAGGCTTGATTAGACATAATTATGTCACGGTTTTAAAAAACGCACGAGGATTCTGACAAGATTTCGTGGGGCATATGAACGGTTGTTTCCCTAAAGTTTCTTTATTGCTGGTCGCACTAAACAAACTTGGGGGGCAAATGTTATCCAAAAAACAGGCATGGATGACATGGCAAACGTTTAGTACACGTGGCTGACATCTGGCAGGAATCTTTCTCGACCATCGACCAGAAAGATGTCTATGGCGCAATGTTCAATGGTTATATACGACCAGCTTGGTCATATACTCGCTATATTTGGAGAAAATCTTAGGCAGTTATAATCATACCCGAAATTATCTCCCATGATTTCTTGAGTATCCGATTATTTAGGAAATAATATCTGTAACGAATTAATGTAATCTTCCTTGAGCCTATAAATAGAGAAAGATAGCTCAAGGAAGGGGACTTTTTGCTTTCTAATTACCTGAGATTAGAGTTTGACAAGTGTATTAGAGCTATCACATTCGATATATTCTTTTGTTCTTCAGAGGTTTGTGAAACTCATTGAACCCTAGTTCTTTGATCACTCCTTTGAATCTTATATCAATAACAACTCAAGTGGACGTAGGTTATTACCAGATTCTGGGGCCGAACCACTATAATTTCCTGTGTGTTTTATTGTTTTTGTCATCATTCTCATTTCAACATATCTGTCCACATCAAGCATTTCTGACTCCGTGTCAGTTGACCAAAATCAGGGTCAACAGGCATGACTTGGATTAGACATGTTGAATTCATGCTCTTGATTCATTGGAGATTGGGTATGGCTCCATGAAAAATTTGGATTATAGGTGGGGGTAAAATGGATATCAAAGGATTCATGCATATCATACATATCATTAGTGTCTCCATAATTTAAATTTGATTGCTCATAATAGTTGTACTTAGAATTCCAAAAATGATCCATTTCAAGAGATTTTTTTTTAAAAGAAAAACAATTATAACAGAAATTAAAAAGAGTACTAAACACAAAAAATAAAATTAAGATAACATAAGCAATATTAAGAAATGAAAACAAGAGCTAGAACAAGATTTAATTTTTTTTTTGTTCTTTTCAAGTATTTTTTTTCACAATAATATGATAAAGGATAAAGAAAAATAAGGCAAAATTAAATAAGACTATCCAAATTTAGGCAAGAGTAGGGAGGCATACCATGCCATCAACCATAACAAAAATAAGATAAAAATTAGGAGGCACAAGTGCCATCAACTAAAACATAAGATAAAAGACTAGGAGGCAAAATTGCCATCAACTAGTAACTTGCAAAAATAATAAAAAAAATAACAACAAGATAAATTACAACAAAATTAGGAGGCACAAGTGCCATCGACTATAAAAATTAAAAGGATAGATAGGAGGCACAAGTGTCGTCAACTATAAAAATTTTAAAAAAATAGATAGGAGGCAAAAGTGCTGTCAACTAAAAAAAACAATAAATATAAATATATAAGTAATTTTTTTTATGGGTGGTAGAACCGTCCCAAATTTTCTTTTTATCCTTTTTTTTGTTTTTGTTTTTATAGACATATCTTTTTTTTTTTTTTTTATATTTTTGTATATATAGTTTTTTTTTCTTTTTTTTTAAGTGCAAAGATTAAAATAACTAATAGAATAATTTACTAACCTTGAGATAAATTTTGTTTATTTTCTTGCAACTCCCCGGCAACGGCGCCAAAAACTTGATGGACCCAAAACGGGTATGTTTTAAAAATTTATACTCGCATGCGCACGAATCGTATATGGAATATAGTGTTCGTGTAAGCACGAGATCGAACCCAAATGAGTTGTCTAAAATCGAAAAGAAAACTATTTTAAACCAAAATTAATAAATTCTAACCTAGCTCCAAAGATTGAAGAGATTTTTGAATAATGAAAATAAAATAAAAGACAATAATATAGAAATTAAAGACAATATATATTACTAAATTAATAATTGTAAACAAGATGGTAAAATAAGATTATTAAGGATTAGAATCCACAAAATATAAATTCAATAATATTTATAAGTACATTGATTCCCAAGTTTTATAAGTACATTGATTCCCATGTTTGGCGCCAAGTCAGCGCAGACTCGTTTTGAGGCCACCAAAAAATATGCCAATGCTCGGATGGCACCTTCTCAACATGTTCGTGATCACCTGATCAAGATGACAAACACTTTCAGGAAGTTGAACTGCATGGAGCCATAATAGATGAGGAAACTCAAGTTGGCTTAATCCTCAACAGTCTCTCTCCAACTTTCCTGCCATTCACCACCAACTATGTGTTGAATAAACTCAACTATGGTCTGACGCAGCTCATGAACGAGTTTCAAACTTTTGAGTCTATCATGGGTCGACCAAGTAAGGGAGGAGAAAAGAAGACAACTACTACTATTGCTGCTGATCCAGCTAATGCTGAAGCTAACAAGGCTTCGTCTTCGAAAGCTAGAAACAAGAGGAAAGGTGGACAAAACAACAACCCCAAGCCTGCAAAGGCTACAAAGATGAGTGCACAACCAAGTCCATAGACGCCTAAGGGGAAGAACAAGAAAAAAAAAGAAAGGTAAAGGTAAGTGTTTTCACTGCAAAGAGAAGGGGCATTGGAAACAGGATTGCCCCAAGTGTTTAGCAGCTAAAAACAAAGGTAATGATTATAGTTCATTTATCTTAGAAACATGTGTTTTAGAGAATGATAAATCCGTTTGGATTATTGATTCTGGATGTACTAACCATGTTTGTAACTCTTTACAGCTTCTTGAATTGTGGGAGGAAGTGGATGAAGGTAGCTTAAAGCTTAGAGTTGGAAACAAAGCGTTCATTGCGGTCCAAGCTAAAGGAAGAGCTCGTCTGAAGTTCGGAAATAAATTTTTAATTTTAAATGATGTATTTTTTATTCCTGATTTTAGTAGAAATTTAATTTCAGTTTCCATGTTGCAATTAGAATAATTTGTTATGAATTTCACAAGTTCTAATATATCTATTTCCTTCAATGGATCACAATTGTGTATTGCATGTTTGGAAAACGGGCTTTATATTCTGTGACCTAACGAACCCCTCGCTCTTAACAATGATTTATTCAAAGTAGCTAAACCTAGGACCAATAAACGTCAAAAGACCGATAACGATAATATGACGTATTTATGTGATGGACCCAAAACGGGTATGTTTAAAATAAATCGCAAGCGCACGAATCGTTCATAAAGAATAGTGATCGTGTAGGCAAGGATGTCGAACCCAAAGGAGTTGTCTAAAATTGAAAATGAAACTATTTTAAATCAAAAATAATAAATTCTAACCTAGCTCCAAAGATTGATGAGTTTTAATATTATGAACATAAAATAAAAGATTGAAAAATAAAGCTATTTAAGAGAATAAAAATAAAGCAATAATGAGTTGAAAATAAATGTTAAAAGAAAAGATTATTAAGATACTAGAATCCACAAAATGTAAGTTTAATAATATTTATTAGTATATTGATTCCCAAGTTTTAGTGATAGTTAAAATAATTTAAACTATCATTTTCCAAAAAGATTTATAATTTTAAGCACAAATTTCTTATAAAAAGATGGGATTTTTCTTCACTTTTCAAAATTATAATTTCAAAGTATTTAGTGTAAATCAATCTAATGAAATAACAAATAAATCAATGATCATTATTTATAAGGCAAAACATAATATTTTTGTTCTAAGCATGGATGTGTACAATTTAATGACACATCTTACACAAAGAATATTATGTTTATGCACTAATGAAGAACAAAGTGTAAATATGTTCTAACAATCTAAAATACAAGATATTTAAGATGAAAGAAATATATGTAGAAGAAAAATCCATAAACTTTGTTGTATTACAAGGGAAATCAACATACAACATAAATATTACCTAGTTACAAGTTGCTTCATCATGATCTTAATAATCTTATGAAAAAGATTAGAAGCACATAACTAGAGTAGAAATTACAAACTAAAAATTACAAACATAAATAGGAAAATTTGGGGAGAAACCCCCAAATTTTTCCTCTAAAAATACATAGAAAAAAATAAAAAGAAGAAGAAGATGAAGAGAGTTGAGAGGTTTTGAATGTGTAGAAACTTTGTGTAGAGTAACCTCCCCCCTCAAATATGATACCCTAACTCCCTTATTTATAGCCAAAAAAATGGGAATTAAAATAATCAATTTAAAATAATTAAATTGATTAAATTAATTTAATTATAATATGATAAATATGGGTAAATTATAGGGTGTAATAATGATGTTTTTAGGGGTAAAATGTGTTGTAAGTGAGGTAAAAATATTGGCATTTTTGACAATAGGGGACAATGGTACTTTGTGCTTTTTTATGGGCTCAAGAAAATAAAGCTTTTTTTTGGCATGCTTTGGGTGGCTGGCAGGAGACTTGGGGACATTGAGCGGCTGGGCATCAGGGATATCTTCCTGGATTGGGCTTGGGCCCAAATGGGATGCTGAAGGGAATGGCAAGTCACGTTGGGGTGATGATTGGAGTATGCTGCTTGGTGAAGGAGCTTGTGAATGCTGGAGAAACTTGGAGGCACGTGGAAGCTTGCACATGAGGCATTTTGGGAGCTTCATATATGCAAGGAGATGCTTCATGGGCCTTGGGTTGGCAATGGGCTTTGGCTGGGCAGCTTTATGGTATTTCAATAATACCATTTTTCTTTTTATTTCTTGCTTTCTATCATTTTTTCCAAACACAAAAATACAATAAAATCCCTACAAAATAAACATAAAATAAATCATAATAAAATATTTTTAATTATAAAATAAATTAATTTAATTATTTGAAAATATTAATTATAACTTAATTTATATTTAATATTTAAATTCAATAATACAATATTTTTTTACCCCAAACTAAACAACAATAATTTAAATAATTAGCTACAATATTTTACAACAAAACAACTATAAAAATACACAAAAATATATAAAATCAAAATAAATCTAATAAATTCAAAATTACTTAAAAACTTAATAAATCAATTAAAAACTCAAGATTTAAGCAACAATTAGCACATAAAAAGTGGTAAAATAACTCTATTTTGTAGAGTTATCATTATGGCACTTGAGACTAGGTCACATTGGCTATGATAGGATTCAAAGACTTACAAAGGACGGACCTTTGAGGGAACTCACCTTAGGTGAATTACTTGTTTGTGAATCTTGTCTAGAAGGCAAACTGACCAAGCGCCCATTCTTTACAAAGGGTGATAGGGCCAAAGAACCACTTGGACTTGTTCATTCAGATGTTTGTGGACCTTTGAATGTACAAGCCAGGGGTGGTTTTGAGTATTTTGTCACTTTCATTGACGATTACTCTAGATACTCATGTCTTTACCTAATGCATTAGAAATCAGAAACATTTTCAAAGTTTCAGGAATTCTTAACGATGGCTCAGAACCAATTAGGTAAAACGTTAAAGATCGTGTGATCTGATAGGTGTGGAGAATATTTGGATATGCAGTTCCAAGATCATTTAACTGAACTTGGGATTTTATCACAACTTACTGCCCCAGATACTCTACCACAAAATGGTGTGGTGGAACGTCGGAACAGAACTTTATTGGAAATGGTTAGATGCATGCTTAGTTACTCAACTCTACCAACTTCATTTTGGGGACATGCAATTGAAACCGTGAACGACATTCTCAATGTCATGGCGTCTAGATCAATCCCCAAAATACCTTTAGAACACTGGAATGGTCGTAAACCTAGTTTACGCCATTATAGAATCTGGGGGTGTCCCGCTCACGTCCTGAGGAAAAAGGAGGGAAAACTAGAACCGCGAACTGAAGTTTGCATGTTTGTTGGCTATCCTAAAGGTACTCGAGGTGGGCTTTTCTATAGTCATTCAGAAAAGAAAGTGTTTACTTCTACGAATGCTACTTCTCTGGAAAATGACTATGTCCAAAACTTCAAACCTCGCAACAAAGTAGTTTTAGAGGAGATGGTTAAAGATTTGACTCCAACAAATGTTCCATCGTCATCAACGCAAGTTGATGATGAAATTCCCACTCTTCATGCCCAACCGACGCAAGTCGATTTAAATGAAGAAAGTACTACTATTCCTGAGTAAACAGTCACGGAGCCTCATCGTAGTGGGAGGGTTTCTAGGAACCCAGTTCGCTATGGTTTGGATGGTGAAACCAATATGGTTGTTGGTGACACTAGTGATGATGACCCGTTGTCTTTCAAACAGGCAATCGCTAGCCCTGAAAAGGAACTATGGCTCGAAGCCATGAAATAGGAAATGGAGTCCATGTACTCAAATTCTGTCTAGGATCTTATGGAAGCACCTAGTGACTTTAGGGCCATTGGGTGCAAGTGGATCTACAAGAAGAAACAAGGTGTTGATGGAAATATTGATGGACCCAAAACGGGTATGTTTTAAAAATTTATACTCGCAAGCGCACGAATCGTATGTGGAATATAGTGTTCGTGTAAGCACGAGATCAAACCCAAAGGAGTTGTCTAAAATCGAAAAGAAAACTATTTTAAACCAAAATTAATAAATTCTAACCTAGCTCCAAAGATTGAAGAGATTTTTGAATAATGAAAATAAAATAAAAGACAATAATATAGAAATTAAAGACAATATATATTACTAAATTAATAATTGTAAACAAGATGGTAAAATAAGATTATTAAGGATTAGAATCCACAAAATATAAGTTCAATAATATTTATAAGTACATTGATTCCCAAGTTTTAGTGATAGTTAAAATAAATCAAACTATCATTTTCCAAATAGATTTATAATTTTAAGCACAAATTACTTCTAAAAAGATAAGATTTTTCTTCACTTTTCAAAATTATAATTTCAAAGCATTTAGTGTAAATCAATCAAATGAAATAACAAATAAATCAATGAACTTTATTTATAAGGCAAAACATAATATTTTTGTTCTAAGCATGGATGCGTACAATTTAATGACACATCTTACACAAAGAATATTATGTTTTTGCACTAATGAAGAACAAAGTGTAAATATGTGCTAACAATCCAAAATACATGATATTTAAAATGAAAGAAGATATTTGAAGAAGAAAATTCCATAAACTTTGTTGCACAAAATGGGAAATCAACATACAAAATAAATACTATCTAGTTACATATTGTTTCATCATCACCTTAATAATCTTAAAAAGATTAGAAACTCATAACTAGAATAGCAAATACACACTAAAAATTACAATCATAAATAGGAAAATTTGGAGGAGAAACCCCCAAAATTTTCCTCTAAAAATACATAGAAAATCACCAAAAAGAAGAAGAAGATGAAGAGAATAGAGAGATTTTGAAATGTGTAGAATTTGTGGTATGGTAACCTCCCCCTAAAATTGACACCCTAAATGGTCTTCAAAACTCCATATTTATAGCCAAAATGTGGTATTAAAATAATCAATTTAAATTAATTCAATTGATTAAATTAATTTAATTAATTATAATATGGCAAATAGGGGTAAATTATAGGGTGTAATAATGATGTTTTGGGGTAAAATGTGTAGAAAAGTTTGGGTAAAAAAATTGGTATTTTTGGCAAAGGGGACAAGGGTACAAAAGTGTATTTGTTGGGCTCAAAAATTGGTGAAATGGCAGCATTTTGGTTGCTTGCTTCAGTGGGCCAAATTGGGCTTGGCTGTGATTGGAAGAGGCAGGCGTGAGGTGCCTGAAATGCTTTGGGCCAGGTGGCAGGCCTAGGGGTTGTTGGCTGCTTTGGTGGAGACAAACGGCTGGGAGCAGCTGGGCAAATGCTGGGCGTGTGATGTGCTTCGGGAGTGAGGCGTTGGCTGAGGAGATGCAAGGAAGAGGCAGGCTGGCTTTGGCTGATTGGGCCAGGCAGGTGTGGGCCTGGAGCACGGCAGCGGGCCTGGGCTTTGGGCTGAAGAGAGAAGGCAAAAATGCCACATTTTTTCCTTGTCTTTCTTTCTTGAAAATGCCATATTGTCTTTCATTTTTCTTTCTTTTCAAGAGCAAAAATGTTATAAATTCCCTACAAAATAAAGATAAAATTAAATCAAATTCAGAGATTTTCAATTATAAAATAAATCATATTAGTTCATTGAAAATATTAATTAAAACTTAATTTAATTGAACATTTAGTTTCACTAAAACAACATTTTTTTACCTCAAACTAAACAACATTAATTCAAATAATTAACTACAACAAAATAACTATAAAAACACACAAAAATATATAAAATCAAAATAAGACTAATAAATTCAAAATTACTTAAAAACTCAATAAATTAATTTAAAACTCAAGAATTAAGCAACAATTAGCACATAAAAAGTAGTAAAATAACTCTATTTTTTAGAGTTATCAAATATCGAGACTTATAAAGCTCGATTAGTGGCAAAGGGTTATACCCAAAGAGTAGGCGTGAACTATGAGAAAACTTTTAGTCCGGTATCCATGGTCAAGTCCATTCGCATCCTCCTATCCATAGCATCCGCTCTCGACTATGAGATCTGGCAAATGGACTTCAAGACAACTTTTCTTAATGGAAAGCTTGACGAAGTAATTTATATGGATCAACCAAAATGATTTAAAGTAGCTGGACAAGAAGGAAAAGTTTGCAAGTTGAATATGTCCATTTATGGACTTAAGCAAGCTTCTCGTTCCTGGAATCTTAGGTTTGATGAAATAATCAAAACCTATGGCTTTAAACAAAATATTGATGATCCTTGTGTTTACCAACTGAAGGCAAATCAAATAGTAGTATTCCTGGATCTTTATGTAGATGATATCTTACTCATTGGAAACAATGTTAAGAAATTATTAGATGTGAAGAATTGGCTGAGCACTCAATTCCAGATGAAAGATTTGGGTGAAGCAAGTTATGTTATAAGTATCCAAATCATGAGGGATAGAAAAAACAAACTCTTAGCTCTATCTTAAGCAACTTACAAAGATAAAGTGATCGAACGTTTCTCAATGATAAATTCCAAGAATGGGCATCTACCGTCCTGCCATGGAATTCATCTTTTAAAGAAGCAGTCTCCCCAGACTCCTGAAGAGGAAGATGCAATGAGAAAAGTTCATTACGCATCTGCAGTTGGAAGTCTGATGTATGCTATGTTGTGTACTAGACTGCTATGCAATGGGAGTAATGAGCAGGTATCAGTCAAACCCAGGACCGGAACATTGGATAACAGTTAAGCATATCCTGAAGTATTTAAGGAGAACTAGGGATTATATGTTAGTCTACAAGGGTGGTGTTCTAAACCCTGTAGGCTACACTGATTCAGATTTTTAGACTGATGTCGATGACAAGAAGTCTATTTCTGGAATGGTGTTTACTCTTGGGGGTGGAGCTGTGATATGGAGAAGTGTAAATCAGTTTGCAATCTCAGATTCCACCATGGAGGCTGAGTACATAGCCGCGTCACAAGCAGCTAAGAAAATAGTCTGCCTAAAGAAGTTCTATTCGGATCTTGGTGTTATTCCATAAATGGATAAACCGCTTGTGTTGTTTTGTGAAAACACAGGAGCGATAGCCAACTCGAAAGAACCTCGAAGCCGCAAGAGGATTAAGCATATAGAAAGGAAGTATCACATTATTTGAGAATATGTGGCCAGGGGAGATGTGAAGGTTATGAAGAATGCATCTGAAGACAATCTTGCGGATCCATTTACAAAGACATTACCAGAAGCTACATTTGATAAGCATATCAAGGAAATGGGATTAGTAGAATTAAGGCATTAGTTTCAATTAGTGCAAGTGGGAGTTTGTTGAGATTTTATACCCTAATTAAAACCCAATTTCTTTGTAATCTCATTTATTATCAATAAAAGAATATAAAACATTTTTTGACTTGATCAATCACTTTGCTCACATGTTTTATTTTCATGATTATTTGTTTAATATAAACTTCTATTAAATCTCAAGCATATAGCTAATCTTATTTATAGTGACGTAATCATAGTGGATTATAAATATGATTATATGTTCAAAATAAGTTAGTCCTAAGATTACTCAGTGCACAGGATTTACACTGACTTGCCAATCTACAATATGATCTACTTACACATTACAGTGTTATGTTCTTTCCAGAACATTAGCAAAGTAGATAAGATCATATGTATTTGTTACATCGGACAGGACTGATATTGACAGTTGATAAGATAAGTAAACATACCATTATTATCTATTCTAGTCATATCATATAGTTGACCATGGGTCAATTCAATCTCAATTCTGAGTGGTTAGTATTCTGACTGATTGTATTATTTGAGTTATTTGACTTGTTCGTTACCAGCTTACCCTACAGACTAGCCCATACTTACATCTTGGGAACTCGGTAGTATAATTGAGTGGGAGTGTTAATCATAGATATGAACATCTATAGTTTCTGATGAAGAAGTGGAACGATGATTTCCTTTTAGTTTGGTTCAATGTGTTAAATGATAGAGATCTTATTTCAGTAATTAAATTAGTTTACTGAAATATCATTTACAAGGAACTAAGTGTTTTAAGGATAAAATACAATGAGGGGTAAAACTGTATTTTAGTCCTATCTCATTGTAGACCTATAGAGGATTGAGTGACAATTATGGTTGTAACAATGGATAATTAATAGCATATCTATATTTGTTATAGAGCATTCTATGAATTCAAGAGTTCAATTATAAGTCTTTAGTGGAGTCACGAGGAATTGATAAGTTAGTAAATTTATTTGTTAGATTTATGATAACTTATTAGAGCTTGATTTCATAGGCACATGATCCCCATTGTACCTTGGATAAAATCATCTAGATAGTCTCAATTAATTGATTTAATTATCAATTAGAATTATCAAAGTTGACCAGGTCAATTTTGGATAGTTTCACAGAATTATGTAATTTAGAGAAGAAAAGAGAAATTAGGGCAGATTTATTAATTAAGATAAATTGGTATCTAAATTAATAAATAAGTTTAAATCAAGGTTCAAATTATGTATAATTAATTTGATAAAGGATTTAAATAATTATTTAATTAATTAAATCAATAGAAAATAATCCATGTCTTGATTTTAAGTCCAATGGGCTTATAATCAAATGGGAAATTTCACGGGCCTAAAACCCATGATAATTTCGACCTAGGGCTTCTAATTGACTATTATTTTATTGATTTTTTAATTAAATTAAATGACCTAATTGAGTCTATAAAATGAGTGCTTAGAGAGAAGTCAAGACAAACGACAGACGACAGATAAGTTTTATCACAGATTTTCTGATAGGTTTTACATTCTCTCTAAACACAAGTCATTTTCTTAGCCTCTCATTATTCTTTTCTCTTCTTCTCTCTGTATCTATCTCATGTGTTGAGAATTTCCCACTCTAGTCTAGGTGATTCTAAGGATACTTTGGAAGACTGTAAAGATAATAGAAGATCAGTTCAGTTTCTTGATAATACTTTGCGACATAAAGGATACAATGGTTAAAGAAACTGAAGGAATATCTCATTCATTTCCCTACGTATACTGTAAGTATTCTTATCATTGTTTCTCTTTGAATTCAATTTTAGAAATATGTTTTAGGTTATCTCATATTAATTTGTTTAATATTAGATCTACATGGAAATAAATAAAGATCTTATATAAAGTTTCCTAACACATGATGCCGTAGACACCACCCCAAACACTACTCCTATTGATCTTAAGTCACCCAAAAAAGAAGTTGATGGTGAACCACCCACAACTAGGAAAAAGCCTACTAGGAACTCTACAGTATGGGATCACTTTACAAAAGTGAAGGATGGGAATCCAAACGATCCTAGATGCACTTGTAACTATTGTGGGAAAGACTATGCTTGTGATAGAAGAGAGTTGGAACAAGTAGTTTATGGGTACATTTGAACAATCAATGTAATAAGTATCCTTATAGGGTGGCTGATAAAAAAAAGAAATTGCTTAGCTTTCAAAGTGGTAATGATGGTGGGGGAAATTTGTTGGTTGTGACCTTTAATAAGGAGAGATGTTAGAAAGCCTTAGCTAAGTTTGTGGTCAAGGATGAGCAAGCCTTTAGTGTTGTAGAGGGTGAAGGCTTTAAAGAGTTTATTCAGGAGTTGCAACCAAAATTTGTTATCCCTAGTAGAAGGACTGTGACTAACGATAAATATCAATTATTTTGTGATGAGAGGGTTAAATTAAAGGAAGAGTTGACTAGAGATGGGCAAAGGGTATGCTTAACCACTAATTGTTGGACCTCTTCCATCCAAATGGCTTATGTGTGTCTCACTGCACATTATGTTGACAGTGATTGACATTTGCAAAAAAGAATTATAATTTTTTTTCAAATTTCCAATTACAAATGAGAGACAATCGGTAAGTTGATTGAGGCTTGTTTGCTGGGTTGGAGAATAGAAAAGGATTTTGCTGTGACTGTTGATAATGCATCAGCTAATGATGTGGCTGTTGGTTTCATCAAGAGGAGGGTGAATGCATGGAATGGATATGTTCTTGACGGCGAGTTCATGAATTTAAGGTGTGGTGCACACATAGTCAATCTAATTGTGAATGAGGGGTTGAAAGACATGCATGATTCAATCACTGCCATTCGCAATTGTGTAAGATACATTCGGTCATCTCCTGCAAGGTTGCTAAAATTCAAGGCTTGTGTGGATAAGGAAAGAATTGATTACAAGGGGGGTTGGTTTTAGATGTGCCCACAAGTTAGAGCTCCACTTTCATGATGTTAGACGGGGCTCTTAAATTTGAAAAAGCTTTTGCAAGATATGAGGAGGGAGATGACAAATTTGTGAGTTTCTTCATGGAAAATGAACAAGGGAAGAAGAGGGTTGGGCCGCCAACTTCTAGTGATTGGGAGAGTGCTACTATATTTGTCAAATTTCTCTCAACTTTTTATGAAGTTACTCTAAAGTTTAGTGGCACATTGCATGTAACATCCAACAATTTCTATCATGAGATTTGTGAGATTCATACACAATTGAGTGACTTGGCTAGTAGTAGTGATCCTTTGTTATCCACCATGGCTGCTAGTATGAAAAGGAAATATGACAAATATTGGGGCAGTGCAAAGAACATCAATCCCATGTTGTTTTTGGCTGTTGTGCTTGATCCAAGATACAAGTTAAAGTATTTGAAGTATTGTTTTGAGACTGTTTATGATGCTGAAACTGTTGCCACGATTGTTGTCAAGGAGGAACAAATTCTTCAACGACTGTACAATTCTTATAATGTTGAGGGTGAGAGTGATGGTGACAAGGTTAGTTGCTGGTTTTTTGTTTTTTATGATTTGTTTATATATGTTATTGTATTCTAACCATAACTTTGTGTTTCTTTTTGTTTATATGTTTAGGTAAGTAAAAGTGACTCACCACCAAAGGGTGGTGTCAAAGAAACTATTCGAAGGAGATTATTGGAAAATTATTTGCAACAACAACAAATGTTTGTGACTGAGAAAATGAATGATGTTGATAAGTACTTGGCTGAAGAAACTATCAATCTAATGACTTCCTCATTTGATATCCTACTTTGGTGGAAGGATAATTCTAAAAGGTTTAAGGTTCTGTCTATGATTGCTAAAGATGTTCTTGCTATACCTGTGTCTACTATGGCTTCTGAATCTGCCTTTAGTACTAGTGGACGTATTTTAGACTCATTTAGGAGTTCTTTGAGCCCAAAAATGGTGGAGGCACTAGTTTGCACTCAAAATTGGTTGAAGGGGAGTCATGAAGGGATTCAAACAAGGGAGTATTTGGATGATATACAAGCTTATGAGTTTCTTGAAGAAGGTAAACAAAATGACTTCTTAATAATATCCTTACTTTATTGTTTTTTTATTTTCAATAAGTGTTTAACTTTGGTTTTTGAATTGTAGACAACAAACTTAAGGACAAAGCGACAACAAAAGAGAAGGCCAATGCACCCACTGCCATTGTTGATTGATGGATTCAAGCTTTTTTTACTCTGTTTAAATTTTTATTAACTATCTACTTACTTTTATAGATGATTGTAATAATTTTATGACTTGTGTTTCGAATTTGGATGACTGTAATATTTGAGTTGTTAAGTACTAACTAGTAGTAGTAGAAACTACTAAGACATTATTTTCTTCATTTTAGATTTTAATTTGATCATCTTTTCTACATTATTGATTAGATTTTGAATAGATTTTTTTACTTGGGTTATAACCCAACCCAACCCTTAATGTAATTAGCAGGGTTGGGCTATATACTAATTTTTTTTTAAATGGGTTAGAATTCTCTAGGCCGATGTAATTGGGTTGACTCATTAAAATACCCTCAACCCGGCCAACCCAACTCATGCCCAACCCTATCTCTGACTGTTAGGGTGTAGCGCATGTTTGCCCATGTCAGGCGATGTTGTGAGAAATGTTGATTGTCGAGGGTACAAACTTGACACCACTAATTGAGGCTCACAAAAAGTTTTCAGATGATCTTCTGGTGGCCCATACCCACAGTGATTGACACCTAACTTCTACTCCAGGTTTGAGGACCAAAATCCTAGACCTAATAGATGGGCGAGTGAAGAGAGCCTCTCGGGACGTGGCCTCACCTGAAGACATCCATGACTTGGAGATTGGCTCGGGATGTGATCGGGACATGGCCTCACCTAGAGACATCCTCGCCTCGATGACAGACCTCGGAGCGTGGCCTCACTTGGAGACATCCATGACTCGACCGGATTGAGTTTCCTAGAAGAGTTCACACTTCGAGAACCTCATGCCTTGTTGCTAATTACTCATAATTGACATGTGTCGGGTGGTGAAAGCACGAACAACAATGTGATAATAAAAATAAATGAATACATTTTAAAATAAAACTAAGCCAATGTGTAATTGCACATTGCTTTCATCTAGTATATCTTTATATATTATAAATGTGTGTTTAATGAAAGTTGTAGTTTTTCATTAGATTTAACATTATTTTTTTATTGTTTTCTAATACTGTTATTTTTAAATTCATCTAAATATATGTAAATAAATTAAAAATATAAAAAGTAATAAATTCATATAAATACGGTAAAAATTGAAAAAATAAATAAAAATTAGTCATAATAATATCTTATTACATATTTTAAAATTTCATATTAAAGTATTTAAATTCCTCTATCAATTGTGTTTTCAAAACTATAATTGAAAAATATTTATGTGCTTAGATTTATTCTTTTTTTTATTAATTATTTATTTTGTCATTTAATGTATTTTGTTTATCCAAACATATATGTAATCGTGAAATAAAACATAAATATATATATTGGTATTTAGTTTTTTTCAATGATAAATTACTCATTTTAATTGCTCTAACCATTAATTAAATAATATATATTTATATATAACTTTTTGTTGGCTTTAAATTTTTTTTAAATTAAATAATAAAAATTTGACAAATAAATTTTTAAATTCATAGTTATAATTTAGAATTTTTTTGATATTGTATTATATTGAAATTCATAAGTATTTTTCAAAAAGAAAAAATAATATTTAATTTTAAAACTACAATGCACCATATTTTTATATATAAAAAGAGTGTATCTAACAAATTTTTGGTTTAATTGTTTTTTTTAAATAAAAAATTATTATATATATTTTTTAAAATATAGACAATATTTTGGTTTTTTTTTTAAATATGTTTATATTATTCTTTTATAATATATGACATTACTTATTTATTTAAAATTTATATGATAATTAAATAACTACAATAAATAAATTAATATATTTTTTAAATAAAATTAAATAAATTTGCATTGAATGTATATATATTTATTTGAAGAATATGTGAAGATATATAGTTTTTTATTAACAACCTGAAGCTTTATGAGTCACCCAACATATTATTGATTTTTTTTATTATGCATACCATTCTCTCTCTTTCTTTTCTTTCATATTCTAAAAAAAAAATACATATAAATAATATATATTTTAACTTTTTATATTAAAAATAAATAAAATAAAAATATAAAATCTAAACTTAATATATATAGTAACTTTTTGAGTGGTATATAAAAATGCGAAGATAAAAGTAAAATGATTGATTTTAATATATATGAATTTTTTAAAAGATAGTAAAAAAGAGGGTAAATGTTGGGAACTTATTAAAAATATATATTTTTTAAATATAAAAAGATGCTTATACAAATAATAATAATGTTAATGATGTGGATGATGATAATGGTATTTATGTAAAAAAAATATTTTAGAAGAATTAATTTATTAAATATTATATGAAAATATTTTATATGACAAGGTTATCATGGAACTGGGTCATGGTTCCAGTCATTTTTTTGGCTGAAGTTTTCATACAATTCTCTACTAAATACCCCACTTAAGAGTAAATAAATGACAATGTTTTATTAAATTATAAACTTAGTTTATTAAATTTATCAACAAGATTCATCAAATTGTTACATGTTTTTATCAATTTAAAAGAAGTGTATTATTCCCTTACATATGCTTTGTTTGAATCACGTGCAAGGTGCCCATATTCGTGTGTAACAAGAGCCCCGCCTTCACGTTTGCTTCTACTGGAACTGCAAGAGAAACTTCTCAAGGCTGGTTTTAGTCCTTGCACAGCTCCTTCTCTATTTAGAAGATTATATAGTTCTCAAAAATCAAAAGTAGAGTGAATATGAAAGGACAATTATAATAAGATATTCTTGTTCTAAACCAGCCTTGCACGTAATTATGACACGGTGAAGATTACCAAGTTCAGCTTGTTGTTGGTCAGTGCCCAAGAAATTTTACTCATTATGTTACACCTTCGCAGAGAATAATTCTAGATGAGTTACCATAGAATCTCTGCTTATCATCCACTAATACAGTTAGGGATGTTCATGGGTTGGGTTGGCCGGGTTGAAGACATTTTAATGAGCCAACCCAAATATGTCGGCTTAAAAAAATTATAACCCATCTGAAATGCTTTTATTGTACAACCCGATCAAACCCAATCCAATTAAAATTGGGTTGGGTTGGTTGGGTTTGAACCTAATTTCAAGACTTGAAAATTTTAAAATTCATATCAATTTTAATTTTAAATATCAATATATCATATTCTCAATTCTTCAACCTAATCAAGAAATTTAAAAATCTATAAATATAATCAATCAAACCTAACAAACATAAATCTTAAAAAACATACTAAACATAAGTTTTAAAGATATTACAATCATCCATATTACCAAGAACATTAAAAAGTTCTAATTGAAATAAAAAGTTTGGAATTCACCGGTCAGCAATAGCAGTCTTCTCCTTTACTATGCCTTGAGTCTTGACTTTAGTTGAATTGTCTACATTAAAAAAAAACAAACAGAAAAAAAATATACAAATAATTATAAATTAAATCAACCACACACAACATATAAAACCACAAAACAACAAGTAATATAGTATATAATAGAATATACAAAGTACAAATAAATTACAAAATTAGTAATAAAATTCTATAACAGAATATTGTATATAGAGAATATATGCATTAAAAAGCATAAATATAGAGCTCATATCAAAGCAAAAAATATAATACATTAAAATCACTTGCTAAAATATATATAATCACATAACAGAAAAACAACAAATTTTTTTTAGAAATCAAATAAATACATCACACAGTGGAGTCCCATAAATAAATATAATCACATACATAACAATGCATATGACTAGTTCTTTTGGAGTCTCTATGTATATATCTTACTACTTATTATTACAAGTAATCCATTGTAACGTTTTCTAGATAGTAGGATATCTAATTACATTTATTTCCCTAAATCGTATGGATGATAATATTTTGGTCTTCCATCATCATTGACACTTTTTTTAAAAGTAATTTATGTTTGATTCCAAGTTTCCAATGTATTTTTTTAAATGTTAAAAACGAGAAATGGAATTAAGTTTCCAATGTATTCCAAGTTTCCAAGTTTGAAAACAGAGAAAACAAGATAAAACGAGAGAGAAAAGAGAGAGGAGTGAAATGGAATGAATAAGCTCAACTCAACAAATTCATTGGCTGACATTTTGTATTAATAGAGAAC
This sequence comes from Humulus lupulus, assembly GCF_963169125.1. Lineage (NCBI taxonomy): Eukaryota > Viridiplantae > Streptophyta > Magnoliopsida > Rosales > Cannabaceae > Humulus > Humulus lupulus. The sequence continues at coordinate 21,121,814 of NC_084799.1, read as the reverse complement.
GTGTACTTTTACAAAATATGATCTAGACCTTTTTACAATTACACAATAATCATTAGAGCAGGGAATATTCTAACAAGAATTGGTTATGCATTGGGACCACACACAATTGGTTATGCCAGCTCATAGGTTCTAGAACCAGTGGGGTATTTTTCATTTCTTCACAGCCCATCTCAAACTTGAGGGTGTTTCAACAACTCCAAGTTTGTCTACCAAGAAATGAAATCTGTAATGTGTTAAACTTTTGGTTAGGCAGACAGCAGTTTGATCACTTGAAGGCACATATCTAACTTCGAGTGTCTTGTTGATCACTTTGTCTCTTACAAAATGAACATCTAATTCAATATGCTTTGTGCGAGCATGATATACTGGATTGGCAGCTAGAGCACTAGCTCCCATATTGTCACACCATGTAACAGGTGTACATGGCAAAGGAAATTCAAACTCTTTCAGTAAAGCTTGTATCCAGGCAATCTTAGCTGCTACTTGTGCAAGGGCTCTATACTCCGATTCTGTACTGGACCGAGATACCACTGTCTGCTTTTTAGAAGACTAGGACACCAATGTATCTCCAAGATAAACACAATACCCAGCAACACTTCTCCTATCATCAGGGCAACATGCCCAATCTGCATCCGAGTATCATGTGATAGCAAGTCTATCTGAATGTTTGATATGGAGACCATGATAAACAGTTCCCTTTAAATATCGAAGAACTCTTTTTGCTGCACTCCAATGAGTTGTTGTAGGGGACTGCAGGAATTGGCTCAATTTATTTACAGCAAATGACAAATCTGGTCTGGTGTGTGTCAAATATTGCAGACCACCTATGATGCTTCTATATTCTGTAGGATTTGCCAGCAATTCACCATCTGACTTCGACAAAGGTTTTCCTACTGTCATAGGAGTAGAGCAAGGTTTGAGATGCATCATTCCTGTTTTGACAAGCAGCTCTTTAACATATTTTCCTTGATTTAGGTAGAGACCTGTTTCATCTCTATGCACCTCAATTCCAAGGAAGAAGTGGAGTGGCCCTAGATCTTTTAGAGCAAACATACCATTCAGCTTAGCAATGAACTGCTTGAGTTTAGCAACATTATTCCCTGTTATAATTATGTCATCGACATAAATCAGTACCATAACAACAATGCCAGGTGCCTTGTAGAAGAACAGAGAAGAATCTGCCTTTGAATTCACAAACTTCCAGCTTAATAACGTTGCCTTTAACCTCTCATACTAGGCCATTGGTGCTTGCTTTAAACCATAGAGAGAATTCGTTAATTTACACACAGCTTCAGGTTGATCTTTGTCTTCAAAACCCTGTGGTTGTAGCATATACACATCCTCTTCCAAACTTCCATTTAAGAATGCATTGTTAATGTCTAGTTGCCTGATTTCCCAATGTTTTGCAACATCAATTGAGAGAATTATTCTTATTGTGGAAGCCTTTATAACTGGACTGTAGGTCTCTCCAAAATCAATGCCAGGTCTTTGATTGAGACCCTTGGCAACCAGCCGTGCCTTATATCTCTGAAATGTGCCATCTGAGTTCCTCTTTTCCCTGAAAACCCACTTGTTTCCAATGATGTTCATGCCTGGTAGCTTAGGAGTCAGAATCCATGTCTTGTTTTTCTTTAAAGCTATCATTTCTTCACTCATTGCAGAGTTCCAACCAGGATGGTTTAAAGCTTCCTCTACTATTGTAGGCTCATCATTATTCCAATGCCACTGAGCTTGACCAAGGTAGGCTTTAGGCTTGAATATGCCTGCCTTGGATCGAGTAATCACTGGATGAACTGGTGCCAAAGATACTGGTTCAAGGAATGTATCAGTTTCTTGATTTTCAACATGAGTTTCAGAACCTGCATTGCTCACTGAAACACCTCCAGGACTATGCTCTGTGTCAGGTAGATCAGAATCATGAGAAGTAAATGAAGATGACTCATGTTCTGTTACCTGGTTTTGATCATTAGGATCAATTGAGTCTATTGTGTCTGAAGATGCTTCCCCAAGAACTTGAGATGTAGACGTTGTGACCGTGCTGTTGAAAGGATGCCTGGAAGATTGAAAAAGAGAGGACCAAGATGGAACACTGACACAAACAGATTGCTCAGACTGATAATTGTTTAGAAAACCAGATTTAAATGGAAAGTCATCTTCATTGAAGATCACATTCCTAGAAATATACATTCTCCCTGTTGAGCTAAGACATTTATACCCTTTATGAGCATCACTATACCCAAGATTGACACATTTGATTGAATGAAATTGAAACTTATGAGCTTGGTATGGTCTAATGCAAGGATAACATGCTACTCCAAATGTTTTAAGGAATTTATAATCTGGTTTCTTGCTAAACACAACCTGGAATGGAGATTGATTTTTCAAAATTGGTGTAGGCAATCTGTTAATTAGATACATAGCAGTTTGAAATGAATCCCACCAATACTTAAGAGGCATATGAGCTCGAGCAAGAAGTGTCAAGCCCATCTCAACAATATGCCTATGTTTCTGTAATGCCCCGGATTCCCTATTATGGTTAATGGCTGGATTAGTAGGTCGGGAGGGCCATAACAGTTTAATTATGCCATTAAATGTGTTTATGCATGTTTACGAGAATTATATTATCATATGATGTTAAATGCATGCTTGTGAGTCCACATTTGTTTACAGGGGTATTATGGTAATTTGGCCCGTTGAGGGTATAATTGAATATTTGTTGTATGTAATGATATATTGTGAGACCACATTATAATGTGGATTGGTTCGAGTATTCCGACATGAGACGATCGTTAAACGTGATTATCGGTTTGGTCATAACAGGTTTGAGCTCGGGGCTCGGGGTGAGTCTCGGGGTGATATTAAAGGTTATCGCGTTACCGGGGATTTTAGGGTAACGGGTTATGAAATATTGGTGTTTGAGGATATTGAGATTAGCGGGAATTGGGAAGCGTTAATTATAATTAACGGGTTTAGCGGAATGTACCAATTTTGCCCTTGGGGTGGTTTTGGAGGCTTAAGATGACATAAGGGGTATTTTGGTCTTTTTGGAAGGATATATGTGACTAAGTAACTTAGAAGGCTGTAGATTAAAACAGAGTAAAACAGGGGTTAGTTTCTTCTCTTCCCGTACCTTCTCATAGCCTCATCTTCTCCATTGCCTTCTTTGAGAGTTTTGAGTTCTTGGTGGAGGTTCAAGCTAGAGGAACTTAGGGCTGGGTTGGAGACTTGGTTCTGCTTGTGTGGGAAGTTCAAAACAGGTTCTAAGGTAAGCTTTGACCATTGAATTCAAGTTAAGCTCTGTTTTTGTTCTAGCTTTTGAATCATGAGTTTTGGTGTGGAAAGTGTGAATCAAAGAGGGTTTAATGTTAGTTTGATTGGGGTTTGGTGTGAGTGAGATAAGGATGTTGTTTGGGGGTTCAATTACATGTTTGGAGAAGGTTCTATGATGGTTTGAGAGAAAAACGAACAGGGAGAAAACCTGGTTCGTGTGTGGCCGTTCTTGCTTTTCTGGGCTGGGTGCCGCGGCACGGCTTTTGCGTGCCGCGGCCCATGCGCGTCTGGAAGGTGGGGGGGCCTCTTTGTTTGGGGCGTGCCGCGGCACAGCTTTTGGGGGCCGCGGCCCATAAGGCCAAAATTTGCTAAAGGTGGTTTTTAGCTTAGGGATTCAAACCATAGGCCTCGGGGTTGGACCTAGTACCCGGTTGGGTAGTATTTGAGGTCTCGGGGGCTGGGATTTGGTTTGGGAACCCTCAGTTATCATTTTTATTGATGAATCCTATATTTTGGTTATGACCAGGTGACCGTCGAGGAATTTAAAGGTTGATCGTTCTCAAGGGTCATTCATATTATAATACTCACTCGAACCAGAGGTAAGAAAACAGTGTGTGAATACGGTTGCACCCTGTATAGGTATATGACATGCGTGGTTTGATACTTGAGGCATGTTGGTTGATATATGTGGACATGGATTGCATATTAAATGTTGTTGAACGTTGTTTACCTGTTTGAGACACTGACTAGTCAGGGACCGACTCTAAAGTCGAGAATTATGCATTGAATGGCTCTATAGCATTAATGCCAGACCGACTCTAAGGTCGAGAAACTTATAAGCGCTTGCCTGGCTTACAACCAGATGAATATAGCCAAGGTATATGACCCCGGTGACTGTTTGTCACATGGCTAAGGGACATTGTCCATAGCTTCGACTCCAGAGTCGTGAGGAAGGTTATGTTGGTGACTAATCATCATGCACCTGTCCTAAACAAACTTATAAATGAATCACTATTCAGTTAAGCCCTGGTGACCCTATCGTCACATGGCTAGAGGGAGCGATGCTCATTATTGTGACTTTTGGCTATTGTCACCTATTTGTTGGACAGATAGTCCTGAATGGTTATTATGATCGTTGTTGATATTATATCATGCTTTATTATGTTTTCTTGCTGGGCCCCGGCTCATGGGTGCTACGTGGTGCAGGTAAAGGGAAGGAAAAGCTTGGCCAACCCTGAGTGGAGAGCTTGGGCGATGTGATGTACATACAGGGCCGCTTGACCGCCACGGTCAAGGAGTTCTCAGAGGGACTAGGGGTTTACCCTATTTTTGCCGCTTAGGCCGGCGGGGATTGTACATTTGGAACTGTAGCAACTCTTTTGTAACTTGAACTACTTGTAAACATTTTAAAAAGGCTCATGAGCAGTTTATTTACTTAATGAAAAGTGCCCTTTCCTTTTTACTGGTTTTACACCTTAACCTGTTAATGACACTTAGATCACGTTTTCAACCAAAGGACTCGGGTAGCGGGTCAAATTTCCGGTTCACCGTTCTCCGTAACTGTTCTGGGGTAGCCAGGGCGTTACAGTTTCCTCTCAGCTCTATCATTTTGAGCAAAGGTGTGAGGGCATGAATGTTGAAAATCAATACCATTTTCAGCAACACATTTGGAAAAAATTTGGAATTCCCCTCCCCAGTCAGTTTTTAGAGCCTATTTTTCTTTCAAACTGATTTTCTACCAATGTTTTAAATTGAATAAAGGTTGAAAGAGCTTCATCTTTGGTTTTGAGGGGGTAAATCCAAGTGTATCTACTATGATCATCAACAAAATGAATGTAAAACTTGTAATTGGAATTATAAATGATGGGTGCAGGCCCCCAAACATCTGTATGAATCAGATCTAGAATGTGTTGTGCACGGCTGGGATTAGTATTGAAGGGTAAGGCATGCGATTTTCCAAATTAACATGCTTCACATAAGCTTTTCTTTTCATTCATGATAACTTTTACATTTACAAGACTCAACACATGATTTAAAACTTGATTGGAGGGGTGACCTAAACGTTTATGCCACCTATCCTTTAGGGAAAGAAACTTGGAATCAACAACATGCTTATTCCTTGACTTAGAAACAACTCCAGTGAAGAGTTTAACAGACTCAGAACTTGAAAAGAAACTTGAGTGGTTGGGAATACCTTCTTGTTGGTTAGTAAGCTGGTATAGCCCATCTCTAAGAGTCCCTTGGAGAAGCACCTTCTTTGTTTCCAGATCCTTCACAAAACAATTTTGAGCAAAAAATCCAACAAACACATTATTGTCATGTGTGAGCTTAGAAATACTAAGTAAATTCTTAGTAATATTTGGCACATGTAAAACATTGTTCAAAATTAAGGAGCTCTTATTAACAGAGGGTATCAAACTTTTACCAACATGGATAATATCAAGCTTATTGCCATTACCAACAGTCAAGGTCTCCTCACCTTTGTATTCAGCCTTGTGAGTCAGATTATTTGTGTCAGCTATTATGTGGTTGCTGGCTCCAGAATCCACATACCAAGCTGTGTCTTCCACCATCTCAGGAGTGGCTATGAAAGCAGAAGCGCCATTGCCATTGTTGCTGTTCTGAGTACCTCTGTTGCCATTGTTAGGTCCACTTGGATCTGTTCCCATGTATGATTCATCATACCGATTGTAGCAATAGGCTGCACTATGACCATATCTCCCACAAACTTGACAAGTGGGTTTAGAATTGCTCTGATTTCTTCCTCCTAGACCTTTGAATCTACCAGGTCCTCTGCCTCCTCTGGATTGACTAGGATGACCCCGATTTCCTTGACCATATTGACCTGGAGCTTGATATCTATTTCTTGAAAAACTAGAGGGTCTAGTAGCAGCAATGTTAGCAGAGGGTGAACCAGAATTTGGTAGTTTAGAGGATCCAGATAGGGTTGTTAACATGTCTAACTTACTATCAAAGCTCAGGAGTATATCCTGAAGCTCTTGCCAGGAAGTGGAGGATCTAGCTTCAACCTGAAGCACGATTGGCAGGTATTCGATGTCATGTCTAGAAAGCACATTAGCCACCAGCTGTTTTTCTGGGTAAGGGTCACCTGCAAGAGTTAAAACATCTGCCCACTGGCATTTTTTGCGTAGATAGTCTGCCATAGGCAAGGCTCCTTTTCTTGAGGTTTGTATCTTTGTACGATACTCATCCATCTTCACACGTGAGTGTGCACCAAACAAAGTCTCCAGAGCCTGCCATAAACCTGCAGAAGAGTCACACCCCATGACCTCTGTGGCAATACTCTCGGTCATGGAGCCATACAACCATCCAAGGAGGAGTTGATCATTCACAATCCAAGATTCAAACTCTGGATTAATAACCACTGCATCTTCACTTGAAGATGCATCAGATGGCAGTAACTCGATTGGTTTCGCCCTGGCACCAGTTAGATACCCATCCAATACGAACTATCGTTGACACCATCGTCTTCCATAGCGTATAGTTGTTTCTGTCCAGCTTTAGAGCAAAAGGCTGAGTCAATGTGCTTCCTACATGTGGTCCGATAACACTTGCTGCTGGAGCTGAGGACTGAGCAATGCCACTGGCTGTGCTTCTTGCTATTGAGCCCTGTTCACCATGAACGGGAGTTTGTTCAGCCATTCCACTCGACTAGGCACACCACCGGTGTAGAACCTGGCTCTGATACCAAGTTTGAAAATAGAGAAAACAAGAAAAAACGAGAGAGAAAAGAGAGAGGAGTGAAATGGAATGAATAAGCTCAGCTCAACAAATTCATTGGCTGGCCTTTTGTATTAATAGAGAACGTGTACTTTTTACAAAAAATGATCTAGAGCTTTTTACAATTACACAATAATCATTAGAGCAGGGAATATTCTAACAAGAATTGGTTATGCATTGGGACCACACACAATTGGTTATGCCAGCTCATAGGTTCTAGAACCAGTAGGGTATTTTTCATTTCTTCATAAATATTTTGGTCTTCCATCATCACTGACACTTTTTTTTAAAGTAATTTATGTTTGATTCCAAGTTTCCAATGTATTTTTTTAAATGTAAAAAAATGGTAGTTAAACTCACATACTTGGAGACTTGTTGCTGTGCTTTCTTGCTATTATTGTCGTGCTGAAAGTAAGTGAAGGGTGGTAGCTATCGGGGGTGTCGTCGACGTCGAGCTCATCGTGGTGTTGACTGCCTGACGCTCGCAGTGGAAGTGGTGATTGTCGTTGATGATGGTGGTGGTGGTGGCCGAAGACTGCATGGTGCTTGTCGTTGATGATGGTGGTGGTGGGGAGGGTCACTAGGTAATGGCTGGCGGCCGCTTTACTTGACGTTAGAGAGAAAGATGTAGCGTTTTCTACTTGCCACTTATATATGTATAGTTTTTATTATTATATTAATATTCATATAAATTAAAACATATATACAATATAAAGATATATATACGCGTCGGGTTGGGTTACAATGACCTATAATGTCTCCGGCCCGTTTCCGAGCCGTATAGGCTCGACCTATGAATTTGAATTCCGAATTGGCTTCGGCCCACTACAACATTTACCCAATAACACCAAAAACGGGTTGGGTTGTCTGGGTTGTTCGACCCACTCCAATTTTTGTGCACCCCTAATTACAGTCAAGTTTCTCAACTTGAAAACTTGCTAATTCAGATTTCTACACTTACTAGTTCATGGAATGCCTTCTGATATTGAGTTATTTTACATGAAACTCATTGATCTTATTTTCTTCATTTTGTGTGGTTTTGTCTAGATTTTGTAGTATCTTGAACATGCCTTTTAATAGCTTAGCTGAGGTAGATTTGTTGTATGATCTTATAGTTAAATCAAAGGATGAGAGCAATAGATACCAAAACCCGGGAGTAAATGGAACCTTAGATCGCACCTCCGCCCCCGGGACTCAGGGTTGGATCTGGTCAATTGGATCCTTATCCTGGGATTGCCAACCTCTGATGAGAATGAAGAGTTTCTAATATATGCAACGATGGTGTGTTATTCCCTGTGGACGGCCCGTAACGAAATGAACTAAATTTCATTACAGTGAAATGAATGTTGCATATGAATATATAGCTTAGTTTGTTATAAGCTTAACAACTAACAGAATTTTGTTACAACAGATTATAACAGTATGTACTAACTCCTAACACCCCCTTAAACTTAGAGTAGGTATGCAAACCACTCTAAGTTTGGTTCTAAGTAAAAGAAATCTAGCAGCTGCTAAAGACTTTGTAAAAATGTCTGCATTCTGAGCAAAGGAGAGAGTGTGCTTGACTATAATATGATGCTGAGCCACTTTTTCTCTGACAAAGTAAATGTCCAATTCTATATGCTTAGTACGAGCATGTTGAACTGGGTTAGCTACCATAAGCACTGTGCTCAAATTATCACACCACAACACCGGTGGAGAAGTCAGGGGAATGAACAGCTTAGACAAAAGGGATGCTAACCATGTAACTTCAGCAGTGAGATTGGCTAAACTCCTGTATTCAACTTCTATACTGGACCGAGAAACACTTGTTAGGAATGAGTTTTCTAATACGCAGCGGAATAGTGGTGGGGTTCGCCCAGTGTACAACAAAAATTTTGTAACATATTTAAACTACATTTAAATATGTGGATCCATTAATATACATACATTAATCATAAGCAAGTTAGGAATATAAATCATACCTCTTGAAGCCTATCAAGTGTCTTTGCTATCTTTTCGTAATAAGAACCATCTTCCTATCCAAGCTGCTCCCAGATACTCACACCAAGATCTTCCACAACATTCTCTACACCTCAAGAAGTGTGTGGGCACTTAGAGAATAAATGATAGTTTATTTGTGATTCTACTTGATGTACTCAACACATGAGATCAAGAAAATAGGCCTGAGAATTGATTATTTATCTTTTCAGGAAGAGAAAAGTATCGTTCTATTTTTCACATAACGAATGACTGAGTTGTCCGAGTTCTTTGTATATTTTATGATTAGTCATACTTAAAAGAAAATATTCAAATTTAAAAAATAAATCTGTAACCAACTTACAATTTATCTTTTAATTAATTAATTATCTGATTAATGAAAATATCCAAAAACTAATTTTTTGAATTATCCATTAATTAATTAATTAAAATTGAAAAATCTGTCCTTGAAAATATGCAGTACACACCATGGACTGTGTGTGGTCGTGTACCACCCTAATTTTTAGAGATATTTGATTTTTCTATTTTTATTTAATTATTTATTCAAACTACTTTGTTAGATAAAAATCTTACAACCTGATAACTAATTCAAATTTAAATTAAATATCTTTTTAACTAATTATCAAATATAATTAATTATTTGAATAAATATCAATCTTTTAAATTTAAATCAAATTTGAACTTTTCAGATTATTATCTCCCATTCAAATAAAGATATTTAATTAATTCTACCAATTAATTAAATCCAATAATTTCGAAAAAAAATATTTAGTTTATTATAATTTTGAAAATTATAATTATTTAATTAAATTTCAAAAATTATTTAATATAATTTTGAAAATTATACAATAATTAAATATTAATTAATTTTGTTAATCACAACTAATTTATAATTAATTAATTAATTACTATTATCATATAATTGCATATTTGGCCCGAAGAACAAATTTCTTCTTAAATATGTATTTTTAACTATTTTTCCCTTTATATCAACTCTTATCTTGAATAGTGTTGATAGAGTCGTTGCGGGGACCTATGGACCTATAATTCCAAGCTCCAATAAATTTGATATTATTAATTAAACTCTTTAATTAAATAATCTTAATTTATTAATCTCATGATTACTCCACTATAAATATGAGACTGCATTCTTGTAATTATAGACATTTCATTTACTGAGTACTTTATAATGATAAAGCGTCCATTGATATAATCATTGCATACAAATTGACCCTATAATAATGGTTCATAATTAATCGGGAATAAAATTACAATTTTACCCTTTTAATTATCTCTTGTTTCCTTAAGTACCATTGACTTTAATAATGAAGGTTAATTCATAACTTAATTATGAATTTGAGATCAATAACCTTTCAGTCCCAAAAGTCAACCCTTAAGAGAACCATTATTCAATCTCTTGCGAGAAGGCATAGATTCCATATATGTATACTATGTCCCCAGCCATTTACATTAATGAGTTCCCAAAACAAAAGTTTCTAGCCCGATCATTTTGACAGACCCTAACGAGTGAATCAAAGAACTCATATAACATAAACAGAAGTTCATAGTAACTTCAGGATTGAGATCTATTTGTATATGATCACCAGTTGATATATTTAATTAATACTTCTAAATGGTATTTAACTAAGTATTAATAAACATATCTGGTCCAGTTCTATATATTCTCTAATATATAAAGTACTTTCACTAAAGTGTCCTACTACACTAGTGATCTGGATCTAGATCACATGTATTCATAATACTAGTGGACCGTACTTGCAATAATTAATCTAAAGATTCCATAACTTTATTTTACTGCAAACTATTCAAGTTCATTTATCTCAAACACAATCCTCCCGTACCAATACGTGTTTGAGATCACATATATGAACTTAAGATTTTTTCTGATATTTACATAATATTATCACAGAATAATATAGTCCATAAAATATATGCATAACAAATTCAATTTATTTATTTATTTCATAAAACAATGTCTACTACATATGCTTTCAGGGCACAATTCCCAACAACACTATGTTGTTTCTTTGAAGACCAGAAACAATGTTATTGCCAATATAAAATAGAAGCCAGACGTTGAGCATCGATCATCAGGATCCGAGCCCCAGTCTGCATCACATAATCCCACAAGATCAAGAGAAAAGCATTTCTGAAAGAATAAACCATAGTCCAAAGTAGCGTTAAAATATCTGAGTACTCTTCGAAGAGCTTTCCAATGAGAAGCAAAGGGATTCTGCATGAATTGAGACAGCTTATTGACTGCATATGCGAGTTCCGACCGAGTAATAGTTGCATACTGCAATGCTCCAACAAGACTACGATACTGAACCGGATCCTCCACAAGATCACTACCATAAGCTGACAACTTCTCTTGAGCACACATAGTGTAACACCCTACTACCTTAGAGCCGTTACTAAGTGAGTTTAAAAATGTGCAATTAACTTGCTAATTAAGCATTTAGCTCAAAAGTGTAACCTGACCGTATTAAAATCACATAATTTGAAAATATAATCATTCATTGAAAATTGTAAGTGTTTTACATTAGGGATCCCAAAATATTGTTTAAAAATATTTACAACTCAAAATAGGTTTAAAGTCGACTACACGACAAAATAGGGTTCAATACAAAGCATCTCCCAAAAATGCCCCTGGCCGTGACAGCCAGGCAGACCAGACATGTACACGTTGCCTCACGCTCTCCGTACTCATGGTTGGTCGATCTTCCCCTTGCCCTTACCTGCACCATAGAGCACCCGTGAGCCGAAGCCCAGCAAGAAAACTCCACACAAATAGGTAACATATGCATATCAATCACTCAACATATTGCAAATCCGCCAACAAGCTAAACACATACGGCCATGCCGTCCCAGGCGCTTTACCAGGCCCTGGGTTCGCAGTCTACACCATAAAGATATCCCAGGTATCCTTTAGGGTCTCACCCTGGCAACTCGCACTTCGCGTGCTAAACGCTGCTCCCGGCCCCTTGCCGTTCTCGGCCTTCACCATTCCCGGCTCTTGCCGATCATTCACATATATGAGTACATAGCATAATTAAACAAACACTTAAACATGTATTGACATAATCAATGGGCTACACCCTACACATAATCATATAGGGTCGTGCCCTGCAACACAACTATGTGGCCTCACCCTGCTCTATGGATACAACAGTTTTCTTACCTGTGTCCCGAGCTTCTTGAGCACCAAAATCTCGAGCACGGTCCTCTAACCCGAGCCTCTCTGAAAACCTAGTCACAACACATACATAGCACTCTCATTACTAACCAATTCATAATCATCTCCCTGAACCAATCTCGTGCTCTCAAGACCTCTCGTTTCCCCACACAAGGTAGCGGAAGCGTCACTCGCGCCTCTTGAGCCAAAACCCTAAAAACACAATTTCCTCTACCCAAAAATTGGCCTAGCACCGCGACACAACCCTATAGGGGCCGCAGCGCCCAGAGTGGTGCCCCCCACCTGATTCAACCTAGCGTCGCGGCGCGGAAGAACAAGGTCGCGGCGCTCATATGAGAATCCAGAAAACTGGGTTTTCCCCCAACATTTTCTCGAGCCAAAACTCTTCCAAATCAACCCCAAGGTACTCCCAAGTCCCAAATCAACTTAAAACTCCAAATAGACAGTAAGGCAACTCAGAAACAACAACAACAAGCTCAAAAACCCTATCAAACTCATAAATCACCTTGTGGTTTAAAACTTTATCAAACTTAAACCACAAACCAGAATTCTTAAACCATTTCAAAACATAAACCTCTGAAATGCATGGAATTCTTACCTTAAACAAGAATTCAACCTTGAGCTTCCTCCAATTCTAACTCCAAGCTAAACCCCTTTGATTCCCAAGCTGAATTCTCACAATAACAAGCCACAAATCCAGCTTTCAACTTTCATTCTCAAACTCTCAAAAAAATGCTTGGAAACTTAAAGAAAAACAGGGATGAAACCTTACCTCTGTGTTAAACACACCCTTGAACTGATTCCTCTAGCCACAACAGGTAAAATTCTTCAATTCCTTAGTCTAAAATCCTCAAGATTCTTCAAGCTCTTAACTATCAAGGAGAGGGAAAGAGAGAACCGAATGTGAGAGAGAGAGAGAGAGAGAGAATTGGTTCCTTTTTCTTTCTTCTGTTTTTGGCTAAGTGTTTCTCCAGCCCTTAACTGAGTATATCAATTTGCCCAAAATGACTCAATTACCCCTTAAGCTAGCCTAAATCCTCATATAACACCAAGGGCGATTTAGTCTTGTAACACATCCCGCTAAGTCCTCGAGTATGCCTAAAACTCCCCATTTAATCCTAACACATCTAAACCATTACTGAATTACTAACTGCTACTCGATAATTCCCGAACACTTTATAATATTCCCAAAATACCCCTAAGCTCCTCCCGAGCCGGGTATTTAACCCCGTTGTGACTTTCTAGCTAAACAGCTCTCTGGGACCGTCTCGGATCGTGCATCACAGCTATATCACCACTCACATGTGGTATCAATCACAATACACATAAATATAACATTTATGCCCCCAACGGGCTAAAATTACAAATATGCCCCTAACAGCCAAATGGGGCCCACATGCATATTTAATCACCTAAACATGCACTTCTAATCACATATTCATTAAATTCACATATTAATACAATATATAAATTATTGCCCTCCAGGCACGCTAATCAAGGCCCCAAGCCTTATTAGCAAATTTGGGTCGCTACACATGCAAACCATTGGCAAATTGCATTTTTGCTCTACACAACAAACCAATAAGATATTTCTTCTGAGACAAGTGCAATCCAGCCTCTGTGTAAACTAGTTCAATACCAAGAAAATAATGAGATGGTCCAAGATCTTTTAGAGCAAAAGATGTATGAAATCTGCCTATAAGATGATCAATCATATCATTGGAGCTGCTAGTGACCAATATATCGTCAGCATATACAAGAATGAACAAAATAAATGTTGATGTATTACAAATAAAAAGTGATTGATCATACTTAGCACAAACAAGTCCCAGAGTATACAATGTATCTTGAAGCCTCTCAAACTAGGCCCTAGGAGCCTGTTTTAAACCATATAACACCTTATTCAGCTGACAAACTTTTATTTCATTGTTAGGCTGAATGAAACCAGGAAGTTGACGCATGTATACCTCCTCATGCAACACACCATTGAGAAAACCATTATTAACATCTAGCTGTCTTATTTGCCAACTCTTAAACAAAGCCCCAATTAGAATAACTCTAATAGTTGTAGGTTTAATAACGAGACAAAAGATCTCAGTGAAATCA